>NW_024384232.1:0-113000 GCF_016835505.1 Polypterus senegalus
GTGACTTCCTGTGTGTATTGTTGAAAAGAAAGCCTTTATCTGAACTTTTGAAATGTTCCACCACTGCTTGAGTTAAGCAGATCTAGATTTGGTAGCAGTCCACTGCTTCAAAAAAAATTCAAAACATTTGACAAAATGGGCATCTTCTAGTAGTGAAACGTTGAAATACCAGAAAGTTTTGAAAAAAGGTTTAATTTTAGGGACGACAACTTTCAACCCCACCAAAGAATGGTCAGAAAAGCCAACGGGAGAGATAGAGGCAGAAGTGACAGTGTTCAGATTGTGACTGGGACAGTAAAAGCCATCCAATCGAGCCATGGAGATATTTCCATCCCATCCCTTCACCCAGGTGTACTGTCTGTCTGATGGGAATTTATGACGCCAGACATCCACGAGATCGGCCCGTTTTAAAAGAGCTGCTAGGACTTGAGCAGAGGCAGGATGAGGTTCAACGCCATTGCGATCCAACATGTAATTAACTGTGCAATTAAAATCACTACCCAGCAACACCAACTCGCCATTAACTAAAGAATATCTAACTAAAGGATTCCGTCACTGACGTAATAGCTGCTGTATCCACCACGTGCTGCAGTCAAGTAGATATTGCTGCAGACCGGAGTAAAATGGACGTGAATATCATTTCAATCCTTACTCCTCAAAGTATGGTCAGGAAGAAGAAAGATATAAGATTAAAATGAGCCTGTAGTTTAAGAGGAACTTAGATAATGTCTAGCTCAATATTAACATTTACAGAATAAAGATAGGGTATTTAAAGTCTCCGTTGTTCGGGTTCAGAGGAACAGCCGCGGGACGTTCTCTGATCTCTACTTTCTGTGACTTGATGTGTCGAACTTGTGAAAAACCACCTGCTGTGAGTTCATTTCTTTCGCCCACACTTCTTACACAGAGTTGTTGATGACATAAGTCCCTAACCTCCTTGTTCTACGGGGAAACCTTTGCGCAATGTGAATCCCAAAAAAAAAGTGGATCTAATTAACATCCTGGGAGGACTCCACGGTTTACCAAGCATCAACAACTAAGTTTACAATTACTCCCTTAAAGGTTGGGCCAATCCATCCATTTTTCAGCTGAGACACTTGGTAAAATCATCCAATACCACAGTCTCCCCAACCCCCAAGATGAAAATTCCTGTTCAGGTCAGTTTTGGGAGTTTTGGCGTGGACGTTCAAAAAGGCCGAGTAGGAACTGTGCTAGTCAGTTGACTTTAGCTAGAATGTTTTTTAAATGTTTTTTGGGCCCAACTACCACCCCGCATCTGCTCAGATTTCGAATAGGGCTCTCTCCCCATAGGCTAAAATTGGCAGTGACTTTGGTGAAAAGGGTCAGACCCTTCATCTAATAATCTGATGAGGAATGGCTAATCGCAAAGTACAAGATCCTGATAGGCACCCTGTCGAATCCTCTTGAAGGAAACGGCTCAAGGGCCATTAATCTTTAAAATACCAAAAACAGTATAAGATCATCATTTGATAAAATTTAAAAGCATTTCAAGGTGTTAAAAAAAATCTTGATCAACTCTATCAAACTTCGATCAATAGATAAAATTCCCAGATCGGCCATACATTTTGAGCGAATCACATCATGCTGAGAGAATGTTATGAAAATTGAGCGGTCAGGTACAATAAAACAAGAACTAACCACCAAACTCATTCAGTCCTAGATGGTTTGCAAGTGCTGGAAATCTTTGTTGTACAGAGCAGACTCAGGCCCAGTTCTTTATTTGGCATAGATCTCCCTTTTTCAGAAGTAAAAGTAATCACTGCTCTTCTGCAGCTCAGAGTAACTCCCCATCTCCTAAAGCTTTCCATAGAACATGCATGAAAGTCGCCCCATAGGCCAGAACTGTCTGGGGGACCTCCTCCAGGAAGGCACAATCCTGGAGACTTTCCTGTTTTAGAGGGGAAGCAATCTGACTTTTCCGGTCCAGTTTAGTTTAAAAAATCATTTGGATCCTAGAAATCCCCCTGAGAAAATAAACACCAAAATGATCAATGTTTAAATAAATTTGTATAAAGAACAGAAAGTCTCGGAAGCTTCAGTGGTGTTTGTTCTCTCCCTCTCGGTGCAGATGGATAGTTGCTTTGAGCTTCTTTCTTCTCAAAAAGAAAAATTTGCAGGTGCATTCAAATGATTTATTTTTTGAAACTAACCTCCGGGCCCCTTGTGCAAAATCAAAAAGATCAGCAAAGGGAATGCTTTTAGATGTTGAGCAGAAAAATCTCCTCATAAATCCCTTTGAAAGCATCCTGCAATTTCAAAATTCTTTCTAAGGCTACCATTTCAGCATGAACTTCAATAAACTCCTGTGTGTAGTTGAAAAGAAACCTTTATCGAACTTTGAAATGTTTACCTGTTGAGTTAAGCAGATCTAGATTTGGTAGCAGTCCATACTCAAAAAATTAAAACATTTGACAAAAGGGGCATCTAGTAAACGTTGAAATAAAAAAGTTTTGAAAAAGTTTAATTAGGGCGAAACTTTAAACCCCAAAAATGGTCAGAAAGCCAGCAGGGAGATAGAGCAGAAGTAGCAGTGTTCAGTTGTGACTGGGACAGTAAAAGCCATCAAATTGCATGGAATATTTCCATCCCACCTTCACCCGGGTAACTGTCTGTCTGATGGAATTATGGCCAACATCCCGAGATCGCCCGTTTAAAGAGCTGCTGGACTTGAGCAGAGGCAGGATGAGGTTCAACCCTTTTGGATCCACATGAAATTTAACTGTGCAATTAAAATAAACTCCCAAACACCAACTCGCCATTAACAAAGAATATCTAACAAAAGGGTTCCTCACGGGCTAATAGTGCTGTATCCACCACTGCTGCAGTCAATAATTTTGCTGCAACGGTAAAATGGGCGTGAATACTTTTCAAGCCAATCATAATGAATTTAGGGTCGCACTTAAAATAATCCAAATTTAACGTCAGATCACACCTTTTATTCAACAAATCGCATCGGTGTTTTGTCTTCATTGGCCACTTAAAATTGCCTTATGGATCCGTAAAAGAAATGGGATTAATTTCAAAAGGTGGGCGTGTAAGATGTTTCTAAGGTGGACGGTCAAAAAAAAGGGACTTGATTGTATATTATAAAATACCTCTGGACGATAGGTCTACTTGGTCAACATCTTCAAAATAGCACTTTGTCGGTGCATTATTAAGACTGCAGTGTATTTTACCACAGTCATTTATGAATAGCGTTCTGAAAAATAATAATTAAATTGCAATGAGATATTTATGTAAATGAACCAAGTCTGAAGAAAATATAAATGAACATAAAATCAAATTTGTCACCCAATTTTAATGGATTGGACGTACACTTAAAGTGTGGTCTACTTATTACAATCAGTCAGTTACAACAAATGTTTGACTTTTGGGTTTTATAAATATTCCAAATGAGATACGCCTCATTTAACGGTCACCTAATGACCTTAAAAGGGCTTATAAACGTATTACAATTTTAACGTTGAAAAAACCCCGTCGGGTTCCTAATATTCCATTGTAGTTCTTCTTGCCTGCAGATCACCATCTGTTCTTTGTTGCGATGTCAGTCAAATATTCTCGCTTTCATGTCTGTCCAATATACCAGCAGCTCCAGTGAGGTTTCTTGCCTGTGGTTTCTCGATTTAAGTTTGTTTTTAGTGTATTATGATAACAGATTATTCAAATACATATTTCACCTAAAGTTCAGGTATCAGGAATAAAAAACTTAAAGAAAGCTGGAATAAAATTGTGCTTTAAATCGTTGTGTCCTCTATGTTATCAATGTTAAATGTAAAACACAGTTTTTCCAAGTGCTAAAGTACCTTTCAATTATTTTTTATAATAAGTTTACTATGTTAAACGATCTGTGAAGAGCAAATATTATGCCTTCAAGAGTAATAATTTTGCACTTTGTGATTGCACCTGTTAATCGGTCATTTTGACTTAATTGTTTATTACGTTTGGGATTTTAAATTCCTCTTTAAGATCATCAAGTATATTTTATTATAATACATATTACTTCGCAAAAGTACATTTAGGAATTAAAATGCCAGAAGTTTTTATATCCATTTATCCTCCTTTTTGACTCCATCGGGTTCTTCTGGTGTGCTGAACACGTCATGTCTTTAGGGTCTCTGCGGAGGCCAGGGCCCAACTGAACAGCAGGCACCGGGTGTCACGCTGGTAACAAGATAGAGATGGAGAGGGTTCAGCTGGACATCTATAAATCACAGTAAGGCCCACCGGTCTGTCTACCGGTATGGCCTGACGCGACAACCTGTACGTTGTAAGACTGCTTACTGTCAATTTTAGCACACAGTTACTGTCAAGTCATACCCTTTAAATAATTCAATCTAACGCTGGAAATTTATTTTGGAAATGATATTTCTGGTAAGGCATTTTATATTGTCATTTCTCATTGGTTTATACTGAAAATCTTTTTTACATCAATAAGTTTAATAGTATTTTTAATATATTATATTAAAAAATTAAAGGAACACTTGAAAGACATGAGTATTAATGGGAAAAAATCCTCTGCCCATGGCTTGACTGATGTGTTAGGAACAAGGATGGCACATCGTTTGTTGAATAAACGATAACCTACAGGGGGCAAATTCAAAACGAAAATCAAGGAAAAAGTGGCAGGCAGGCGGTCCATTTTCTGAAATTTCAACAGCAACTCCCACACTCTGGCCCCAGTTGTTGTGCATGCCTGAAAATTTGGGTGGGTCATGCTGCTAATGGATGAAGATGGCCCTGGATCTCCTTTCAGATCTGGCCCAGGGCATCCTGAGCTCGGGACAGTCTGAGGTCAACCTGGTTTGGATGGACTGAAACATATGTCCCACCCAGAGGTGTTCTTGGGAGTAAGGGGATCAATTCCTTCATACCAAGACATAGGGGCCATTTGGTGCACGAGGAACTGACAGGCATGGTCGAAAATGGGTGGAAATTTCCAGATACCAATGGAGTCATTTGCCACTATTGTCTAATCTGTAGAGGTCTTGTGCCCCTCCATGGATCATCACTGACTCCACCAAACCGTTATGCTGAACTACACTACAGGCAGAATAAATTCTCCATGGTTTCTCCAGACCCTTTCATCTGACAATTGCTCAGGTGAACCTGCCCCATCTGTGAAAGCACATGGTGCCTACAGTGGTAGCCCTCCCAAATTTTGGGGTATTCTATGGCAAATGCCAATGGGGCTCCATGGTGCTCACTGGGGACGTCGCCACCTCAGGCCACCCTCCCAAGTCTGTTTGTGATTGTTTTGGTGAGAATTCACACCACTGTCCTGCCTGCTGGTGGTCATTCTATAGGCTCTGCAGTGCCATCCTGTTCCTTCTTGTGGAGCAGGACTGGCGAGTCCTGCGATGGGAAGGACCTCTACAGGCCCTGTCAGCTCTCCAAATTCTGCCTGTCTGTCTCCTGAAATCCCCCCATGCCCTTGGATTCTGTGCTGGGAGACAGGGCAAACCCCTGGCAATGTGTTGGGTGGCCTCCCTCCACCTGTTAAACCATTCATTCCCGTTTGGGCGCTCATGTTCCCCCCACCCTCTAGTCCCCCAAAGCAGGTGAAACCGATTAACAAACCCCTCTGCTACTTCACTGAGCAGATCAACACCCCAAAGTGTCACTGACTTGATGCTGTACTCTCATTAAAAGGGGTTCCTTTCTTTTTGAGAAGATATATCTATGGATTAATAAAAGTATCTATCATCTATCTACCTATCTATATCTAATGTCAAGACCTTAGAACAACAATAAAAGTGGAGGCTCTGGTCATACCTACAGTTCTAACCCGTGTTAATAATAAGGTGATTGGACCAGACCACTTCAACAAAACCCTCAGTTTTACTACCAAAAACAAGATTTTATTAATTTATTCAATATAAATTGTGCAACAATTTCAAGAAATTTTTACAATTATCAATGATTGGTCAGTTAATTAAAATAAATAATGCACAAAAGATTAAATTTAACAAACAACTTATGGAATATACAGTATTAAACAACAACAACATGCCTGCTTCTATATATTATATATAATAAAACAACAATGTAAAATACAAAACTGTACAAAAGCAGTTATAACAATTAAAGAAAAAATCCAGATGACATCAATTGTCTAAAAACAGACAAGCAATTTCAAATATACAGAACTTAATCAACAATCTTTAAAAGAAAGTGTCCTTATTATTTACATCAATAAGTTACATTAAATATATATACAACTCTTTTATGCACAGTCATTTAAACAAAAATAAAAGGCAAAAGAGAAAGGACCCATTATTTGAGTCGGGGAGATGTAATCAAAGTTTAAATGCCTCAGTGGTGCTTTCTTTCCTTGTCTTCAACTGTTGAAAAACACAAACGTCAAACTCTTCCCTCTCACTAAAAACAAAAGAAACCAACCACAAAAATAACAAATTCTGATCACACCAACCAGAAACACTTGTGCATTTGTCATTTGAAACCCAATTGTGACCTTGTAAAGTTTAGAAGAAATGCTACATACAATACAAAAAATGTACTAATGTATAGTTTAAATGTCACTTTAAACATATATATCACATTATATATATTAGTTTATATTTTTTGTTAATTCACAACAACTATAGGTATTTGTTTAACAGAATAATGGCGCTGAAAAGAAAAAGAAGGACTGTTTATTTTACACGTAACACTCACCGTCTGCTGGTCCACCCATGAACAATTTTCAGCTCTGGAGAAAACCCCCTCAACTGTCTGTATAACTTTAAAAAACACAGAAAAAGAGGGGATGGTACTCATGAACACTTTCTGTCCTCAGAGATTTATGAAGGCTAATTAACCTCCGATCAGATTCCAGAATGACGTGAATTCTGTCAATCCTCTCTAAAGTGCCTACAGCTCGGACGGTTCATCCAAGAAGTTGTGGGCCATCTATCAGCTCCTCATCTTCTATAAGTCATTACCGGGTGACTTTGATTTTCAAAATTTTTAACCATTTGGATGATCCCTTTACGAGATACAACAGCCTGTTGGACTAGAAAATACAAGTGTTTGGCATCATAAAGTCATTTTAAAGTTTTGTTTGTCAGATAGATTACAATACCAAAAAGTTTTCTTGTCATCTGAACTAAGTTACCAGAGTATCATTCCTGCTCCATGGTCCTTTATATGAACCCCAACAGTTTCCATGTTAGTCCTCCTGTGCCCTGCTGATCTCTGCAGCCTCATAAACCTGAGCCATTTGGGTTCTTCAGTCATACACTGCAGCCACACAGAGCCTGCTCTCCCCCGGTGGACACAAATAAATACATCAGACTGTATGGGTTTGTCTTATCAAGCTTCTGGTTTTGGCCCTAAACCCATGTTTCTTAGAAAAGTGGCACTTTGGGAAGAAGTTGAAACGGAGGATTACTCTGTGGATCACAAACAAAACTCCTTTTGGGATGGGATCTCAAAGTTTTCTACACATCCATTACTTAGAGTATTAGGATTGCCCCAGTCCGGACACTGGCTAAAGAAATACAAGTCACAAAAGCTTTGAAGATATTTTTTTCTAATTCAAATAACAATCTAACACTCCCATGGACAACGGCCCAAAGCTTGTAAATCCTTCATACCATGTTGAAGGTTTATAAAGGGTTAACCATATCAAACCACAGTGGTAGACAAGTTCTAATTAATACCTAGTGTGTTACAGTAGATTCCTCAACAGTTCCTTGCCATGATCTTCTTGGCCCTGACTTTTAGACATTAAAATATCGATGTTATCCATTTAAAAAAAGAGTGCCAGTAAGCGTTTACCTTATACACCAAAACACACACGGGTATTTAATAACACACACTGGTGTATTTAAGTAACAACTATATGACCTCATTTAGAAATTACAAAATTGTAAAACCAAAGAAACTATTTTCCCTGTTATAGGTGTCCCCTTTGGGATTGTCCACGCATCCCAAAAGGAGCATCTCCAAAAAAAGGGTACTATACTGGCATCAGCAATGGTACACTAGAACAAGACAAATCTGTAAGGACAGGTCATTTGGCACCCACTAAACCAGACCATAGGACATGCCAATAAAATTATGAGGATAATTGTTAACAAAACAAAAAGGAAACATGAATATTTACCACCCATAAAAACTGTTCTCCAGAACAACCAAAACCACCACTTTCTAATGCGGCATGTTCCTAGATAAAAAGGATATATAAGTGAATGCCATATGAAAAGGAGGAAGGAAACAAAACACAGATGTGAAAGTCCAAAACTACAAGTGAAATTACAAGTTTAACAAATGAAATTTACCTTATTTTTAAATTAATATCCAATTGTCGTTGATATTCTTGTTGCAAAGTTTCGAAAGGAAAATATAAAAAATGCCACATAATTACATTTGAAAGGTCCTAGAACATCACAACTGTCAGTCAGAGTCATTATCAATAACTAACTAATTATCAATACAGAAAAAATTAATTCATTGATAAATTGGTTTAAAGATTCACCCTGAGTTACTGTGAAAAGTGGATACAGTACCTCCGTAGGAAAAACTGCTGTTCTGCGGTGATCTCGCAAGGGTTCGTTTGCTGTATATAAGCGTGAAGAATCCAGTCGCGGATGACAGAAAGGGCACAAAAACACATCTGAAAAAATTGAGTACGGACCGAATGTCTGTGGTTTTTTGATCCTGTTTAGAAATGTAAAATAACATTACAGCGTTTTAATCGAACATCTCCAAATGTAAATATGCACAGGTTAATAGGGAACCAAACTACTGGCGGTGATCATGGCATTCCACTGAGCACCGGAGGGCGGCTATGGGTGGAAGTTCCCGTGAAACTTGCGCAGGTGTTTGAAGAGTTGGGCACCGCTGGTGGAGGACCACTTCAAGCACCGAATACGCATCATACTACAGCGAAAATGATTATTAATACAAACGGAATCCAATATATTAACATTTATACAAACGTACAATCCACAAAAAAGAAACAAAGTTATTTGAAATCAGAAGAAATTTTAGCAATTGCAAATTTCATACGTTTTAATTTAGAAGCAATTTACTTCCATTATCAGAAATAACAAACAATTCGTTTCGTCCTTTTTTTGGGTCTAACAGAGTTTCTTCGCTGCTGTTTGTCTTTGTCTTCTTTCTTTAACAGGTTTCGTTGCTTAGTACAGCGCAAGGTTATTTAAAAGGAAACCTGAGGGGAACCCAAAGCGGTAGGGATCACTAACTGTAAAAAGATCGGTCAAGTTACACTTAATAGACAACGTCAAACGTTGAGCGACTTTTTGATTGTCATATTTTAACAACAATTCATTCTTGAAATTTGAATTAGCCAATACTATCCACTTCCATTTACAGTTATCCGGCTTCAGATCCGCCCATAGTGTCTCGGTCTGAGCAATACACTTCTGCGCAGTTCCTTTTGTTTGTTTTTATGAAACCCTCGGCTCAGATTTTTCACGACCAGAAGATCAATTAAAGGTGCGGAAGGTGAGACAAAGTCGAACGTGGGATCGCACGGTGGGAATGCCAGCACTGAGGAAGATCGCGACATGCTGAGCGGCTTTAAATTTGAGGAGGTCCTGACGCCGCGTGGTTGTTTTAAATGTTGGGGATCGAGCGCCGGGAGGAGGAGGCGGCGGCTCAGCAAATCGGACATTCACGAGTTTTTTGTGGATGACGCGGGTCGCGCACTTTTTGGTGCTGTTACTTTATTTTCCGTTGTAACAAAGGACCACTATATCTTTAGTATGTTCAGGACTTATTGTGTTCACTCCAGAGTGTCGATCAGGACACTGGAAAATGATGCAGAGTTCCACACAGCAGCTTAATGAAATTGAACTTTTATTTGGAATATACCCCCTTCTCGAATAGGTATGGTGGATTGGTATGTGGTCTACAATAAAAGAATCATAAAACTTATTGATAAAGTACCCAAGTCACTAGATGGAGTATTACTGAAATTAAGCACTAGCTTACCGGCGAAAGAATCCAAATCAATAACGTAATAAATTACTGTAAACACTTTAGTCTTAACATATAAAAACATAAAATACAAGTTAAATGCAACGAACCCACCTCTGGTCATCAACGCACATTATCTTAACTCGGTACACTGCTGATTCTACTTATATCAAACAAATGCGGAATTGACTATTCGGCCCCTTGCCTTCTTCCCCTTTTTTAAACCCCATAATAGACACTCTCGTGCCTTGGGAGGTGCCCCTTTTTAATGATCCGTGTCTCTTTATAATTAATATCTCTCTAACATTGCCCCCAAATATGCTATGGTATTTCTATTTATTCAAACAGAGAGAAAAAAAATTAAACTTAGATTTATTAGTATCAGAGTCCGATGTTCAATGTCTGGAAGGGAATAAGACGAGCAACAGGCCTAGTATGAGTCTATCCTTCACCTTCACCTCTACAGCTCTTACATGACCATCTGGGCTGGGCAGGTTCTAAAATTCGCCTATTAACCAAAAGTGCTCGAGGAAGCTGAGGGATCAACGAGCATGACCACCATTCCTTCTCGTAGGTTTGAGGCCCTTATGCCATTTCGTCTGGCCTGTAAACGGGGTAGATAGTATTTGACAAAACTTGACCAGAATTGTTCAGTAAGCACTTGACTCTGTCTCCCCTCCGCCCATCAGCTCATTAACGGATAGACAACCTGTGGTAGAGAACATCGGGGCCCCCCCATCAACAGGAAATTAGGTGTAACTGGGTCCAAGTCGGCAATGTTTGATGACACATCCCCCAGAGGCTTACTGTTCCAAGATTCCCATTTGATGAGAACTGTTTTAAGATTCTTCAGACACCACTGTGAACCTACTGTGGTATAAAGGGCCTGCTTCACAGACCAATTTCTTCTCCCATGCGCCACCAAAATGTGGTGCCCTGGTGGTAAAACGGAAATTGATTTTTGCTTTCAAGCAATTTCTGAAGCTCTGAACTAAGGGTGGAAAATGTTTCTTTTAACTCCCTCTCTCCACCATGGAATTTGTCCCTTTGGGTCAGACAGTAGCTCGGGGTGTGCCCTGAGCTATGAACCTTGAGTGCCATTAGGAAGGAATCTGTGTCAATACTATTGAGAACATCCAAATGCAAAATCGGATGAGACACTTAAAGATAATGCCCCATCTCTTCTCACAACGCTACCTATCAACCTGAAACGGCCCAAAAGCAGTCCATTCCAGTGCTGAAAAGGCAGTTGTTGAAGCCTCAATCTTGCTGGGGGTAGGTCTGCCATTTTAGGGAAAAAGGCTTGCCTTCTGTTTGCAATGGGTGCAAGTATGTTGGAATTTGCGAACTGCTTCTCTGCCTCTTGGGATCCGAATTTCCCCTAATCGCAAACACTCTCTCGGGACCTGGATGATGAATTTTGGGACTGATTCTTGAATAATTAATTTAGTTACTGGATGGTGGGGTTAAAACAATAGGATGAATTGATAACTGCTCAATCTCTTCAATACGGGATCGCCTCCAACTCCGGATAAGCTGACATGATGGTCAAACTCTGGGCAAAGTGATTTGGTTGGGAACAGGCTTTCCATTCTTCAGCAACATATATTCCTCAGGAAAACGTCTAACTGTGAATTTTGAAAGATAAGAATTTGACATTCGATAGTCTTCAGCCAGGTGGGACTAGTTTGATCACCTTCTTTGAATCAGCTTCTACTAGTTCCCCCCATGTATGGTATTCCTTAGGGTTGGAATTAGGGGAGCGCACCATACTACCACAAAAGACACTCTTCCGTTGCTCTGTTTCAATTTCGGGAAACCCGTAATATTCCCTTATTGGCCATTCTACTCAGGTTCATAAAGGAATAATGGGCCTTGATTCCATCTGTGGTGGTACAGACAATTCAGCTAGTTTTCGACCCCGTGTATATCATCTGCTGGATTCCTTTTTGATCCACATACCTCCAAGAATGGCATCAGTTAATTTTTGGATTATTCGGGTTTCCCCACAAATATTTTAAAGCGGCAGGATTCAGACTGAAGCCAGGATAACACAGTTGGGAATCAGACCACAGAACCATTGGTTTTTATTGTTAAAGTAAGCTCATTTTTAAGAGTTTAGCTCCTGTGCTCCATTTAATTCAGCAGCTCTAGTCTTGGTATGGTTTTGCCGGCTTTGGTGCACTCAGTCTGGCCATAATGAAGGTAAGATGAATATTACCATCTTTATCTTCGGTTCTTAGGTGAAACGGACCCATAAGCTTTTTCCCGAGGCATCAGAATAGTGAATCTGTCTGGTAATGGGAATAAGTCCATATAACAGGCTTATAACATCTTGGGATACTAATATTATTCAGGCTGAAGTTCTCCTTCCCATTCTTTCCCAGGCTCTTAATAGATCTTCAGGCAACAAAAGGTCATCCCAATCTTTTTGTTTATCCCACAATTTCGGGACCAGGACTTTGATGTGGTGAATGGAAGAATATACCCCAAAGGATCATACTTGACTGGCGAGTACTCTGTATTTTAGCATAGTCATTGTCTTCTCACTGGATGAGACTTGTACTTGAACGTGTCTGAGGAACAATGCCTTCCAAAGTGGATTCTGTGGAATCTGATCGATCCTGAGACAACAGAGTTCTGTACTGATTGAACGAGCTTCTTGTGGAGATGTTCTAGTATTTTGGGGAAAAATTGCTGGTCCATTGACGAAGGTCAAATCCACCATTTAACAAAAGATCTCTTAGTTTGTCTATCAGTTGCTTTGCCTCTGTGATGGTAGACTCTAAATAGTTGTCTAAAAGTTCCTTCAACTAAGGATCGGATCTCATCCCTGATTCATGTTGTCCATTATATGTCGTTGAAGAGAAAAAATGGCACAACAAGGACTACAGGTGGTGCCAAAGGGAAGTACTTGCCATTCAGATAAGGGGAAATGCTCTTTCCAAATTACGCATAAAAAAGGGGAGAAGAGGTTTATCTGCAGGTAAAGGCGGATTTGGTGAAACATTCCTTTAATGTCGCTACCTACTGCTACAGGATGTTCCCAAAAACGAAAGAGCACTCCTAATAGGGACGGACTGAGGGCGGGCCCCAGGGAGCAAGTATTCATTCAGGCTATGTCCATATTTAAAGGCAATTGAATAAAACCCCGGTTCTTACCATTATGCTGAACCAGATGGTGAGGAATAAACCATGATTCTTCAGAGGAGGTGATTGTTTCTGCTGGAACAACAAAATATCCAGCCTCCTCCAATTTTTTAATTTCTTTATTGTTGCAGCTCCCTTTTGTGGGAGTCCTTTGACAGCGTCTTTCAATGCTTTAAACTCGGCATAACAGCTTTTGGTATGCTTGTAGACAAGGCATATCTTTCTTGTAACAGTGGTGTGGCATAGGTTTACACCATCTACCATTACCTTATCGTTTCCATGCAGTAGATCTATTGCATCTTGATCTTGTTTAGACCTTGTTAGGATCTCTCATTTCTGTAAGGTATGATGTCTGTTTGCCAGAGTCTTTCAACATTTCTGAAAGTTCAGACATTGAAGGGTGAGGTAATAAAAGGCATTGCTGTGGTTGATTCTCCTAGTAGTTGCTGGACCTTGAATGTCCCCCCTAATCTGGTCTTAACTGCTGCAGGACCCCTGGTGGTCCAAGGCGACGGGTGCAATAGGGTGACTGGGATGATCAGCTCCAATCAACAAGAGGGGAATGCTTTATGAACAGGTTGTATGGAAGCCCCTTTTATGGTTGTATCGTTGCTGTGGGTTTGCTATTGGGCAGGTGTTCTGCCAGACTCAGTTGATCAGCTGTAAAGGCTCTCGTGATAAGATAATTCTTGTTAGGGAAACTGAAGCTATTCTGAAGGATACTGAAGCACCATGCATTTCTTACATCTTGTCTAATTGTCCTTAGTATTAGATCCTCTGGTTCCCCCTTCAGACCTAGTTTCTGGGGCATCAGATAACGTTGTTCTCTCTGATCCATCATCAAGAATAGCATAATGTCTAAAATTTCATTTTGGTTTTGTGACAACTTTGATTATTTTAAGGAGGGCCCGGCTGGAGCCTTGGTTTATCTAGGTACAGAGTTTCCTTGTAGAACCACTAAACAAATTTCTTCCTTTGGTGATCTATCGTTACTTCATGCAGGAGAAGATGCTTCCTGTACAGAGATGAATGGTTTCTTCAGTGTGCACTGAGCAGCTTGATGGGCTGCCCACCCCTCCAGCATCTATTTTTAGGTTTTAATCCAGTTGATATCTGTCCTTATTGTTGTTGAAATTGAGAGCATTGACCAGGTAATGCTCAGTGCTATACAGTATGGGCAGAAAATTTTTGCTCTTCTCAGGCTTCTTACTTGTAGAATGTGACACGGATGCTGATGATGTCAAAGTAGGTGACACTGAAGACTGCTCTGTATAAAAGATAGTGGTCTGTGGGGTTTAGCTCCTATATCTTTTCTGTTGTCTGGTCTGTGCATCGCTCGATCCTTGTGTCCTTTCCTCTGGTTTGGCCTTCATATTTTTGGCACCAAAGATTCAAATTTAAGCCATTTTGCTAGATCCAGAAGGGTATAAATAGTGCCGGTTGGTACACATTTGTCTTCAAAAGGATGATCGCAACCCCAGGTAATTTGGTTTAGTAAACGACATGTGAGCCACGACGATTCGATATCACCTTCTGGACCTAAAGTTTGAAGTGGCCCACTAAGGCTTGTATCTGAAGGGCAAACTTTTCAAATCCTGCTGCATCACCAGGTTGAATATCAGGCGAGTCCATAACTGGCTATTTTACTCAAAGCTAGTGATGAGGTTGTCCAAATCTTTCTGTTAATGCTGCCATTGTGTCTGTATGGGGATAACGAGTTCAGAATGAGTCAGCTTTTAGACGTCCTCTTCAGCTCGATGATCCAACAACACCTGATATTTAAAGAGCTGTGCATCTTCTGGCAGTAGGTTCACCAGAGCTAATCTGAGACGGCAACTCACTGGGATCCTAAGTACTGAAATGTGAATTGTTGGTTTTGGACCTCTAACCCTCATTTCTTGAATCCTGTGCTGCTGTCCTGTTTGAGCAGGGTGAACAGGGGAGGATAAGAACAGTGCTGCTCGTGAGGGTATTGAATAGGTTTGAGTCAGTTCTAGTGGCCCCACTCCAATATCTTGATATTGTCTAATAGGGTATGCAACAAATAACTTGGTTGTGGACAGCAATGGTTTACAGATCCATACATAGGAGAGATTCTTCACATACGTATTGAATGCCTGGGGTTCTGGAACCATAAGAGCTTGTTGCTCTCCTGATGGTCTATGATGAATGAAGTTTCGCCGATTAGGTTCACTGTCATCAAAGAGGTTTTTCTTGTTTATCTCCCACTTGTCATCCGCGAGCGAGTGGTGGAGTATTTCGATAAAAGTTAAAGGCAATCTTCTAGCTGATCAAATCGGTTCTGGGTGCAGGCACGGGGAACTTGATCTTGGGTCAGTTGCCTGTGGGTTGGGGGCAGTTGTTGATTTATTTTTAACTGCTCTTAAGTCACTGCATCTCCTAGGTTTGATCTCCTCTCATGGACTGTGGTCTGTCTTAACTGTTGATTCTCAAGTTCAAGGTCGTGAATAACTGTTGTATCTCAGTGGTGAAATCAGCATCTTCTGTTTGAAGTAAAGGTGTTTCACATCTTGTACACCCCACCGATCCACTGTAGTGTGCAATCTATTCTCTCCTCCATTGGGAACTGTACTGACTGGTAGGAGATGAGGCTGCAAAGTGATTTGTTGACTTCATTGGGATGTAGTATTTGGTATACTCTTGATACCTTTCCTTATCAGGTGATGGGCGTGCTGTAAGGGCCACAGATGGGAATGGAACTTGACCAGGATACTGAACTTTAATTCTTTAAGATAGCTGGTGGACCCGGGTCAAGGTCGAGGCGTTTTCTTGTGGACTGATATCTGACTGACATCTTTCTTCCGTTGTAAACACACCATCCTTTTAAGGACCAAATTTTGTAACAAAGGACCACTATATCTTTAGTATGTTCAGGACTTATTGTGTTCCTCCAGAGTGTCGATCAGGACACTGGTAAATGATGCAGAAATCACACAGCAGCTTAGATTGAAATTGAACTCATTTATTTGGAGATATACACCTGTACTCGTAGGTATAGGTGGTTTTTATGTGTGGTCTACAAAAAAAGAATACATAAAACTTATTGATAAAGTACCCAAAGTCCACTAGATGGGAGTATTACTGAAATTAAACACCACTTACCGGGAGTATAGAATCCAAAACAATAACGCAATCAGTACATAAAACAACTTGACGTCTTAACATATAAAAAACATAAAATACAAGTTAATGCAAACGAACTCACCTCTGGTCATCACGCATATCTTAACTCGGGACACTTGATTCTTACTTATATCAAACAAATGGGGAAATTTACTATTGCGGCACTCGTGCACCTTCTTCGCCTTTTAAATCCCATAATAGACACTCTCGTGCCTGCTGGAGGTGCACCTTTAATGTGATCCGTGTCTCTTTATAATTAATATCCCCTTTTAACACCGGTCGATGTCCGGGAAAAGTAAAGCTACATCTGACTTCGGGACGCGTTAAATTCGGGTTAGTGACGGGGTGCTCGATACGACTTGTCAACACCGTATCGAACTGTCAAAGCGCCACTTCGGGGCTTGTTTCAAATGCGCCCGTCACGTGATTGTGGACGCCCAGCGGACGTCATTAATTTTAGCGTAGTCAAGCAGCTGGTCCTGCTGCATCTGTTAGTGTGCCGACGCGAGTTTAAATCCCAGTTGGGCTTCGCGTATGGTCCCTGCCCAGAGTTAAAAAAGTTATGTAGTATTGTCTGTATGTTTTTGAAATAAGTTTAGCAGACATTGTGAATGATTCACAAGGGGTACTTCGTTTTTGTTGTGTAGTCTTGTCCACCTAGAACCTGTAACACATTAATAAGCATTTATTTGCGTAAGGCAGCACGTATTATAACAATCCAGCGTCACCCATGTCGATCATATCAAAAGGCCAGACACACTTCACCAAAGCCGACTTGTATAAGCGCGACACTCCCATTAAACGTTTTTACTATTCAGTGATTCCAGATCTTAAACTGATTTGTATTATTGATTTATAAAAGCAATGTGAGTAAAAGCGACTCTGCGTAACTAATCACAACTGTCTTTAAACAGAATCAGTGCAATCGACAGCGACTTTTGCAATTTAGGGAAAGCCTCGGGATTTCTGCGTTAATGAGACAAAAAAGTTGAAAAAACTGCGAATTCATAAAGGTGAACAAAAAATCGCTAAATACTGACAGAAAAGAGCAGCTGGATAAGCACATCTGGAGCCAAACTTGAAAACATCTGACTTTGTCCCGCAACATCCTTAACTTGGGAAATTAATCTTTAAGGGGCAAATAAGTAGTCTTGAAGTGCAGCACAACACAGTAAATCACTGATAAAGAATTCTTGAAAGTCTAAGCTTTTGTCTTTCTGTTTCTTTAAACCATCTTCAGTCCCACAATCCCCCGCAGTCACTGAAAGTTTAACGTTCTCTGCTCCTCACCTGTCGTGTTACCCAAGCATCAACACAGAGTTTCATTCAAGGCTTTACCGTCCGTCCCGTCACACATAAAATAAGACAACATGTCCTCTACATAGTGTTCAAAATAATAATAATAATAATAATAATGAGAAAAAGCTCAAGATGGTAATATTTATGAAAGAGCCCTCATGGATCAAGGTTGTCTCCCGTTACGTGAGCTTGTCTCCGCCCCCCACTTACACTGGCAAAGTTACACTGGGGCAAATGCAATGGAGAATTACACAATGAACACCTCCAGAAGTGGAATAAATCAACTGTACACTGAAACATTAACAGTGCCAGACCTAAAAATACAAAGGAGAACATTTCAGATAAACAAAAGGGGCCCCCAAAAAATAAAGGCTACGCTGTCCTGCTGCGTGTTTGGAAGGCGCTGATTGGCTGAAACTGTTTATACGAATTGTCCCAAGATGGAAGTGCCGATCGAAAAGAAAAAGACACATTTAGGCATGCTGGACAGTAGTTTATGTGATGTTTATCCCACAATCAAATTCAGTACGACACCAGGGTCTCCAAACATTCAAATATGAAGCTTATTACGTTTTACAGTGAAACTCTTTACATAAAACAATATAATTTGATACTTGTACCTGGCAACTACGGTGGCCCAACCCTCCCCTTTATAGCTCGATTCGCTCACCGTCGGTCCGTAAGAGGAGGATCAACGCGACCCTCTGGGGCTTCACTGAGAGACAGTTACGATACCACTGAGCCACCTAATGGGGTAATTAACGAGCTCCGCACAACTGAACTACTATACTGTTCTTAGCGCAACGATGGAGCAAAATAGTATGTTTGACATATTCCCTTAAATTGGTTTAATTGACATGAGAGTATCATTGTTGTATTCTCCTAATGAAGACGAAAATATATATTTATAGATAGCGTTGCATAAAAAGGTTGCTGAAATTTTTCTAATCTTTTTATATATAAAGTTGATATATGGCATATATCTTTGACACAATTTTTCAGACAAAACAATTCACAATAACAATAATTTGTAAAGCAACTACGGAATTGTCATTTCAGGTCGTCCTTAACTACATCAACTGAAGGTGTTGTTAATACAAATGACAAAAAAATAACTGAGAGTTAAGTGTCAAAAGAGACTCTCAAAATATAGAGGTCAATGCCGTCGAGGTGTGTTGAGCTTCCAAAACCTCCTTTAACTGCTCAGGTCTACTCAGCCCCTTTTACTGCCATGACGGTTCATTAGCCAGTGCTATGTCTGCTCGTTGTTTGAAATACATAAGCATCAGCAGAGTTCAAAAAAATCAACAGAATTGACAGAGAAATGATGATCAATAAATCTGAAATGATTGTGCCCGAAATACTTTAGTGACAAAAAACAAACTATAAATTATACATCAGACAAATGCCAACTTGTAGAATGCGTAATGCTGACAGAAGAGCTTTAGTAATGAGGGGACACACCTCTCTCAATGTAATACTCTCATTAATATCCATTCTTCATCTCATGCAAAGTTTTCATGCAACACTCAAAGTCGTCTATAGTATACATCTGTATGAAATTGTTTTTATCTTCATTAATACATGCATAATAAACAAAATTATATACATCAACTTGCTGAAAACAGTAGTTGTAGTTGAGCATTGCACTCCATAATAAGGTTTGCATGGGTTGGGGTCCCAGTCCATTGAGTGTGAATTGTTACCCAAAGAGTCTGTTCTTCTTTTTTTTTTTTTCATTTAACAGTAAATCTCACTGTGGACCGACAGCAAGCAAGGGGGCTAAAAGTGGTCGGGTCGTCATAACCAGAAGGCACACACCTTACACTAAAAATAGAACCTCCATTCAACTTAAAATAATGAAGGTAATGATTCACACTTAATGTTTTTTGTCTGAACCAATTTGAGTTCTTTTTTTCTTATTAAACCCACAATTTTTAAGTTGGGCAATCATTTAGAGGGAATTGGGTGTAATTCACTTGTTTTATGCTGAAGTAAATCTGTTTTAAGTTGTTACAATTTAAAATGGTTTATTGGTCGTAACCTGTTTTATTATTAGAAATATTATGAACATAAACATTCCAATGCTGTACTTTTACATTTATTTAAAAAACTAGTGCAAATACACAAGCATTTTTCAGTGTAAATCTTAAATATACAACAACAAATTATTAAACATTTCTACAGCTTTTTTGAAAGTTTGTTTAAGTTCTCATTCTTAAAAGTAACAGTTGGAGAAGCAGGGTTACTTCAGAAATCCTCCGTTATAAAAGTCTGCTGCTGAAAATGACCAGGGGCCTCATGTATAGCGTATGGGAACTCGACTATAACATGGCATAAGCATAAAGCGAAATGTGCTTACGCTAAAAAAATCCAGGGTGCAAGAATCTTAGGTACTCAACCCGTCTTCCCGTTACATAAATCCGACAGTGTGAAAACCAACGCTCGTCCATATTAACCTCAACTCCTCCCAGAATTCGCCCTTGAATAAAACAAATCAATATAAATCGCCCCTTTAAACGCAGCCTTCTGTGAAAAAGACAATGGGAAAAGCAAGGGGAAAAAATAAAAATTTCAAGAATACCAAGTGGAGGAAAGGAAAAACATACTTTGTTCAAATAAACCTTTGGGATAATCAACAAAATGAAGTTGATCGAGTGACATAGCGTGTTGGAGGAAACTGAAAGTTCACATTCACAAAAATCACACAGTGCCGAAATAAAAAAAGAAGGCACATATCAAAGTTGCCGTGAAAAGCAGTTTAGCCACTGTCAGGGGTCATATGAAAGTTTATTGTAAGGAAAAAGCACAAGGGGGGGAAAAGCACAAAAAGTCAACTTCAATCTCGAATTTCACTTTAATCACGTGGTTTATTTTATCATTTAGTAGAACATTATAAACTTCATCTTAAAATCGTTAATTAACCAGTTTCTCAAATCCCTCCGTAATTAAAGTAGACATTAAATGCTTTGTTTTGTATTTGATCTTCTACTCGTATGTGATCTATGTGTGTAATCACTACTTGTTTCTAAACTGGTTCTCTTCCTCCCACTGGACGCAGAGTCCATTACATTTGATATTACAGCTCTCTGAATAACTAAAATACTGAGATGTATCGTGATGTCATTTTCAGATGATAGAGTTAAAGCGTTATTAAAAATCGTTTTATGAGCCTTGTGCTCATGACAAGCATTTATCTTTTTCAAATTTGTCGCTGCGTTTTAGCTGTGTTGTTATTTATCTTCTGTTTTTATATTAATATATATTGGTGTAGCCACTGCAGTCAGTGCTTTTCTTCCCAAGTAACCAATCGCCATACAATCAGCTCTGTAAGAGCCATCTGTAAGTTTTAAAACCGATTCTTCAAACGTTTAAAAACATTGAAATATCTTCGTGTACATTTTAATTATTCTATCCTTCACACTCCAGAGAAGAAATATAGATTATTTAAATGAAGTTAAAGTTTTATCTGTTTAATTTAACAAACATATTTTCGCATTTCACCTTAAAAATATCTGTAAATCGCGCTTTATAAAGTTCAAAAGGGTTTGTGGATTATAACTGTAAATTACGTTTACAAAATGAGGTGAAATTGTACAAACGGCTCACAAACCGGGCTACAAGGAGCAATTGATTGAATGCATTTTAAAGTTCTTGGGATTAAACTGTTTCTGAAACCGCGAGGTCCGTAAGGAAGGCTTTGAAACGTTTGCAGTGGGAGACAGCGGTCCTTAAAGCGTTTTCGATAATTCTCTTTCCGATCATGCTGCTTGATTCACACTCAGATACAGTGATATAAATAATCCAGTCGTGCGGTGAGGAATATGGAAAAAATGATCCGCTGTGGCAACTCTACGGGAGGAGCTGAAAGAAGAAGAAGAAGAAGTGAGGTAACAACACTAAAGCAGTTATGGTATTTGAATACTATGGCTGTTCCTGGACCATTATATTGTTCGAGTTAATTACAACAGATGCGTACACTAATAAACAATATGCGGTTAGTTTCTGATTTTAAAAGTCCTTGAAATAAGAGTAACCAAAACAGTAACAGTTTGCACTTTTGGGTGCCGCCGTCTGCAAACCAGCAGAAACTTGCGTGCGACAAAGATAGTCCCTGGAAATCGGTTAGAAGTTGAATTTTATACATGCGATTTGAGCGGGAAAGTTCTTACGAATTTCGCGTGACCGTTTTATACAGAGGCCCCAGACCTGTACAGCCCGTGAACTCCACTAGGAAAGTCTTCTTCTTTTGCAAGTTGGAAAGCCAACCGCTGGAAAGTTTGACCGAAGAAAAAAAAGGGCCCTCAAACCGCTTTCAACAACAAAATATGAGGGTAACTGAAATAGGGGTTTTTATGTTTATTCCTCCAGCATAAATTATTTTAAAACAATTTTTTTACTTTGATTGAGATCTGAAACCAAATATTTCAGCTAGCACTAAATGACTAATCTTAAGTTACTTGAAAAGAAAATTTATTTGATGAAGAACATCAATGTTATACCTTTTTCATTAGTAAGATATATCAAATGTAAATGGGCGTCTTGTTTCATGTTTATAAAAACAAATCATTTGAGTGGATGTCAACTGTTATTTGGTTGTTGATTGCGGTTTAAAGGGTTTCTTTTTAAATATTAAATTATCAAAGGGGAATGTTTGTTACTTTAGTGTTTGGGGCTGATAAATGTGTTTTTTGAGGGATTCGTCTCTGTCACTGGAAGATTATTTAGAATGATACAGACAGGGCAACTATCATAATTAGTTTAAGAAATGTTTTTTATTTATTGGCCGCCTTTGCTGCTCACCTCGGACCTAAAGATGTATGTTCAAGCGGAGGGATGTTGCTCGAAAGTGAGTTTTTTCTGCAGGTCCAGATGTGTTTATTCCTGCTGTTTGCGATCTTAATGGACCTGGTAAAATTGCCGGGTTTTCTTTCACCAAAGGCGTCTCAGGCCTGCTGTTTCTGTTTGAAGATAAATTTTAATTCGTGTTGCACTTGGATCACTTGATCCATGCAATGCTCACTTTGAGTGTTCCGGTAACGGGTCTAGATCCGGGCCCATATATCGCTGCCCTATTTGAGAGGCAGCAAAAAGAACAAAAACAAATAACCCGGGGGAGTGACCTACTTTTCTACTTCCCTCAATTATTAACACACCAGTGAAAGCAGGATCAACAAAATGATTATTGGAGACAATATGAAGGATCACTGTAACAACAACAAAACCTTATATACATAAAATCGCTGCAGCGCTTCCTTCCCACACAAATCACTCTTGACATACTGTAGCCCTTCAGTCTTGAAAGATTTTTAGGATTTCACCGTGCACCTCTTCAAGCTGTCGGCTGGATTGCCAGCATTAGCAGCTGTGTCCAAGCCTTTAGTAATGAGCCGGTCCATACACGCCTGCGACTACAGCGTTCGGCAACACTGAGCTGTGCCCGCTTCGAGTAGGAAGCTTTTCGTTCATACACCCGATCCAGTGTCTGGCATTAATTTAGGGTGAAACTTACAATGAATCACAACTCTGTCCTGTTGTATCTCTTTATTCCGATACCAGAACAAAGTTTAAATTCATCCGCTAACCACTGTCAGGTCAACAACAAAAGAATTTTAGGCGGTATCTATTTACATTTCCCCGGCGGCATATCCCCCCCCACCACCGGCTGCATTAAAAACAATATAACATTTACAACAGGAAAGACAATTCTGAACAGTTAATCTTTACACAACAATAACTTTCACTAAATTTCCCATACATTCCCCACAACTATTTTACATAATTTACCCAAGGCGTCACTCCAGGCTGGACTCCGGGTTGCTACACAGCCCCAAGAGGTTAAATGTCCCCAAGCCTAATTTTCAAAACAAAGTCTGATAAATGTCCTCCGGGCGGCGAGACACGTTTAGGCCTGCCTGACCCTTTATCACCCGTGCCGGCTCCGCCCGGGGCTGTCAGTTCTGTCTCGGCACCGGGTGGATGTTGGAGAGTTGCTTTGGTTTAAATCTTTCGGTGCTAGGCCAATGGGGGGTATGGTGCCAACGGCTTTTTCCCGCACCACGTCTGCCGTCCCGGCATTGGACTAAACCCGTCAAAAACATCCAAAATTTCTCCAGGTCCCTGCCAATGGTGCGTGTTTGGGGACAACCGCCGTTTTCCTCTGGGCAAAACACCCACACTTGTCCCTTGCTTCGGGTTGGACCATGCTGAGTGTCAATGCCGCTTCTGGCGGGTCCAGCTCCTCTGGGCCTCTCGGCCAGTTGGTGTACAGTGTCCCGGTCCTCTTCAAGTCGGAATAGTCGTTTCATGACCGCCAGCAAGCTCAGGCTCAGGGTGAGCCAAACCCCAAGTCCACCGGCGTGCTCTCCCTTCCAACTAGCCCCCGGGTGCCTGACGATTCCTGAACAGCCGCCTCGCCCACAAGACCAGAGGCAAATGTTGATCCCAGTTTTCTGGTGTGGACTAGTGAGGATCGCAAATTGGGCCCAAGGTGCAGTTCCCTTCTACGTCCATCGCGCGCGGTGAAGAGTGGTCCGGTCTTTTCACCCCCATCCCGCTGACACCTCTTTAAACAACCCGCTCTCAAGTTCCGCCTGGTCGCTGTCAGTTCATTCGCACCAATCAGTGAACATTGTCCAGCAGTTTAGCGGCTGTGGAACTTTGATCGGGAATGGGGTATGCCTCCGGCCATGGTAAATAGTCCATCGCCACTAAAACAAAACGATTTCCGCCTCTGTGGTAGAAAGACCCAGCATCTATCCAATCCTCTCCATGGGCCCGGCGGATATGTTGGTAAGCGGGTTTAGAGCTGCGACCCGGTCCTTTCTGACCAGTTTAAAGCGTACAGCAGTGGAAAATGCATCTCCGCATCTTGTCAATCGGGCCAATAGAACGCAAGGCAAGACGTCTTTGCATTTTTGCCCAGATCCAGTTGCTCCAACCACCGGAGGACCATGCGTAAACCATGGGAAAAGAAGTTGCAAATGGTCAGCACCCCTCTTGTGCCTGCCATCGAGATCACACCATCGTGAAATTTCCAGGCTGCCTGCAGTGTAATAACGAGTTCCGGGCCCTTGGAAATACGGTTTGCCAATCGGGCATTCCTGGGTCTCCAGCCAGCCTTACCTCCCCTTCGCCTTGGTTGTCTGCTTGTGTTGCCTTAACTGGTCGATGGGGAATGGTTCCCCTGCTCCATCCGGTCCTCCAGCCCGGGCCGTGGCAGGGATACCCTCTTTTGCGGCTGCAATCGTGGTCATCGAGGGCCGGGCCCGAGAGGGCATCAGCATTTGCATGCTGCTGTCCTGGTCGATGTGCACCCTCCTATACTCTGAAGTATTTCTATCACCTTGCCACTGGCCCTCAGGTTGCGGAGTTTAACAGCCATGTAAGGCTAGCAGCGTTGCCGAATCGCAACTTGTTTCCCAAAGGTAAGGTTTTGAAGTGTCGACTGCCAAGATCACTGCCAATAGTTCCCCGGGTAACACAGTAGTTTTTCTCCGCCCACTGAGGCTGCAGCTAAGGTAGGCCACCACTCTTCTCGGTCCTTTGTGAGTAATGTTGACCCCACATTACTGGCCCCGGTCCCCATATAAAGGGTTGGTTGGGGTCAGGGTATGCCAGGACAGGGCACGGTAAGAGCAGCTTTGAGTTGTGAAGGCGTTGGGCGTCCTCCCTCCCTCAACTGTTGGGCCCTTACTGGTTGCTGAAGCAAAAGGGGTTTAATGGTTGAAATTTTCCAATCCGTAGGTATTTCTAAGCCCAAGCTCCGCCCGGTGACGTTGGCTGGTGGGGCCAGTTGCTCAGGAGTACCTGTTGGGTCGGTACCCCCTACGCTACACATGTCCCCGCTGCCCCTTTTGGGAAGAGGTTACATTTGCGGTTTCCCTAGGGGGACAATGGCCAAACCCAAATTTGGTAGTTGTGAATAGCCTGAAAAAGTCTCGGTGGATAAAAACGTCCAGATGCCCCCACGGGTTGGGATGCTTAGATTCATCGTTTTCCTGCGGTCCTACACAGCCCAACGTCCTTTGGATTGCCCTACCTTGCCCTAGGTGAAGCGTTTTTATGCGGTCCTTGGTGCCTAGTTCCAACTTGCCTCCCACTTGCCGTCCAAGGTGCTGAACCGCAGGATCGGGCAAACGATGATGGGAGGCGGAATGGCTTTTCGAGTGACTTTAAAATTTGAGTCCACCTAACCCCCGTTCTCCGTACATGCCTTGGTCACCAGGGCCGTCCAAACTCAATGCGTCCTAGCCATCTCTCAAAATACCCGAGGCTTCTAAGAGGCCGTGAAGCTGTGGGCTCATGGGGGTTCTATGATGTTCCCTCTCGCCCCGCAAGTCCTCTGGGGCGACGTCCCACTATGTTCAAAAGTTTTTGGGAGGTCCTGGTCGTTTGATGCCCCCATTCGAATTCCTTGGCGCATCTCCAGCTGATGGGGCGGGACCGTGGTAGCACTTCTAGCAACCTCCCGAACCCGAGCCCCTGCTTCTGAGACTAGCCGTTCCGAGCCCGCTTTGGAAAGCACGTCTCATTACTTACAAAGGACGGGCCCTAGAACATCAACACATGCTCCGGGGAACAAGTCCCAACCCGGGTAATGCGGATCATATTCCGCAAGCCAATTGGTTGTCTGGGTCCGGGCCCTACCATCACAGATAACAGTTTCTTTCCGGGGATTACGTCCGTTCACCCGCCGCGTGGTTGCTATGTGAGGTCCAGCCCCAGGAAGAAGAAGCTGTTTCGGCAACACTCTTTTCTCCAGCAAACAAATATGGACCCTTCCACTAAGGCACTAATGGGCCCTCCCTCAATAGTACGGGCCCGGTAGCCCATGGAAAATCCACAGCCAACTTTTTAAGCAATCTTTGTTAGGTGCTGAAAAGGCAGGCCCCTCACGGCCTAAACCCGATGTCGTTTCCCTTGGGTGGTGCTGTGCGGGTAACGGACTTGGGCAGGGCAATCCCGGCAAAGTGTCCGGCTCTCCCCCGCAAAACAGCAGTCCTCGTTGCCTTGTCGGGGGGATGTTGATTGGGCGGCTGACCTCCATACCAGACAGGTCCCCTTCCACCCCGTTCATGCTCTGTTAATCGATCGTCGTGGTGTTCGTTTGGGGGTGACTCCGCCTGTAATGTTATTTGACCGCCAGCCTCTCCATTGCCTCGCTCTCTAGGGTGATAGAACAATGCTTGGGAACGTTCTGGTTGAGGCCCCTTGAAGCATGAAGTCCAGTTCTTCCCCCACTGTTTCGAGAAGGTAGGATAACCTTTCGTCAAAACCCTGCGCCAGCAGAAACCCTATACCCCACCCTCATGCCGACGGGCGAAAATTGTCTCTGTTGCATTCTGCAGTTCTTTGTCCAAAGGCTGGTGGAGGGAGCTGTGAGGCCTGAAGATCACCCTCTTCTGATGTCAGATCAATGAGTACCTGTAGCGGGACCCTCAAGGCAAAGGCCAAGTGTTTTCCCCAGCTTCTTGGCGTTCCCCTCATTGTGTGTGTGCGGCCAGGTCCCCTTGTGCAAGGTGGGCTCTAGGCGTCAATCGTTTTATCGCGGGAACAGCAGGTGACCGAGAGAGGACCGGGCCCACTGGTAACCTGGGGTATCGCGGTGGCTGCCGACGACCCCTTGCCCTGCTTGACGAGAACTGTTGGGAACACTGGCACCATCAGGTCGGTTTTGCCCCCTTTTCTCCGCACATTCCTGATCAGGCGCTTTTAACTGCTGTCTCTGGATGGCCGCTCTACTTTTTCAAGACTCCTGTTCCATGGGGGTCTTCTAAACAACCTGGTTCCACTTCTGACACCAATGTGCACCCGTGGTAGTCCCTTGAAGATTTTAACCGATTTACCTGCACCTCTTCAAGCTTCGGCTAGCGGTTGCCAGCGATAGGGACCAAACTGTAAGCTCTTTAAGTAAAAGCCGTGGTCCCTTTCACCGCACTTCGACGTCTCGGCAACCGCTGTACCAGCTTTGAGGTAGCAGCCTTGTGTCCCATACGCTCGACTCCGAGTGAAATCTTGCAATGAATAACAGCTCTTCCTGTTGTATCTTTTATTCACAGATAGCCAGAAGCAAGCTCAATTCATCCAACCACTGTCAAGGTCAACAACAACGACATTTCTTAAGCGGTATCTTTTTTACATTTTACAACCGGACGTGCAACCCACCCCACCGGGCTCTTAAACATAAACATTTACAACAGGAAAGACAATTCTTGAACTTGTTAATCTTTACCCCAAAATAACTTTCCATAAATTTCCCATCAATTCCCACAACTATTTATATTTACCCACAAGGCGTCACTCCGCCAGCGGGCTCCGGTTGCTCATCATTACTAAAAAAGACATGGCAAATGGAAACAACAAAAAACAATGGTTTATAGTCTTTAAATCTTATCTGTTGGCGGAGCTCAGTGGTGGTGAATGGGCCTATTTCTTGTTCGGAAGCGTTCTGATTAACAGTTCCTTGGCGGACGCGTCTCTTCCGTATTCCTTCCTCCCAAAAGAAAAAATAATTTGCTTGGAATGAACCCGGATTCCTTTACGAGATCAAGAGGTGTTTAAACCTTTCCTTGCCTTTTCTGTTATGGCCTCCTTTCTCTCCTACCTCCTTTTTCCTGCCACCTATTTAATTCGGATAGCTCCTCCCTAAGCTTGTGGCCTCAAGCCAGGTCTACCCTCCTCTGTATAAAGGCCAGCCTAAACATAAAGCGTACCACAACAACAAGTAAGGGAAAGGTACAAACTTACAGGTACATACACATAATTTCAGTTACCCACGTGTGTCTGTATGTCTGTGTGGGTGACTGATCTGGCCCGCTCTCTCAGCCTCCTGATTGGGCCCAGTGGACAAACCCTTTTAAAAGTTTGGAGCAAGCAGAGTGAATTCAACCTGATCTGCCACAGTGGGTTTTTACACCTTTTTCAATGGAGGGTTCATAGACAACAAGTGACAATGAATAGAAGATGAATTAATGTTCGTGAGCTGCCGTCCAATTAGTCATTGGATTTTGATGGATTCTGAGTGGGGATGATCCCAAAAGATATGTTACGATCCTTCCGCAGTATTTCTCAAAATTTTTAGATTAAATTGGTTAGGAAATTTAACTTCTGATCATTTTATTGGTATTATTAATTTTAATGAGTCTTTAATTCGACGAACTCAGGTTTGCTCTACGCGGTTTGAAAAGCAACCACCTTAGTCAGTTGGAGCACAAAACACCGTGGCGTTTTTTCTTTATGTAACTCGTTACTTTTGTGCTCCACAAAATATTTAAAATATTAATAATGAAATAACTCAGTACTTGATCGAATAATAGCATCTATGATTTAAGGATCTCAACTTTATTTCTCAATTGTGCTTAACCATATTATGGCAAAGTACATGGATAAACCTTATTTTCCGTCTACTCCATTTTAATTAAATCGGAAGAAAACATTTAAGGATAAATAACAAGACTTGTTTTTTTTTTTTAAAAATTAGCTGTGGACCCAAATGTCGGGCTATCTCGAAAAGATGAGCATTAATAAAGTACAGTGGAAATGGGAAAATTATTGAAAACTAGGGGCTGCATGAGTAGGCGTCTTATTTTATTTAACTCTTACTAGTACTTCTGACTGCGGGGTAGTTATATATATATAAGAAACAGACACTTGAAGTCAAGCTGGGCGAACCCTTTTCTTCATTGCCAGTCTGTAGCAACAAAGCAAAAGCACACAGTTTTAAAAAGCCTTTAAGTTGATACGAGTTTGTTAACGTTAAGCCAATGGCCGGACGTTCCACTGAAGGTAGTGCCAAATGCTTTGAAGCTTGTAAATTTCCACACAAAGGATTCAAATGTTTCTGGTTCGTGGTTGGGTTCACTCTGACCCACTAAGGGGATTGCTTCTGCCTCTTCGAACAGCAGTTTTCTACCGTTTTCCTTTTGATTGCGCATGCTCCAACTGTGTTGTTGTCAGGGGGCGCATTGTTCAAGCTACTCACTCGCCGGGCCTCATTCATTTCTGATTTTTCAGCTGCTGTTGTTTTGTTTTTCTTTTCCTCTGAAGTCGTAAACTTTTTTAAAGTGGCGTCACGATGTAACTTACAGGACTTTCAGGTTTCATTTCCAAAAATTTGGCTCATACCGAGACCTATTAGAAATAATTTAAACCCAACCGCGTACCATACGCCCGCATAATCAAACCGTTTTTATAATTTTTTAAGCACAGGGAAAATTAACTTTGAAAATCGGTATGTAATAAATCACAGGAAAGCAACATTGAACAACGCGTAACCAACACACAATGTCCCTGCGGCCCTTGGCGAGGTGGGTGTGTACAAAGTGCAGGGCATCTGAAACGCATATTTTCGCGATCACAATTGTGTATGTAGCGTGTAAAACAGTTTGCTATGCTAGCGGTTGTGCTGCAAAACTCGGTTTTAAAGACTGCTCCTTCCTGTGTTTTAACCTCGTTGTAAAGGAATGTTTTAAAGATCCAAAGGGATACCCGTCATAAACAGTTTCCCCACTGCATATGGCATTCTCCTCCCGGCAACGCTCTATGAACAGTCAACGTAGTCCAGGTACATGACATTACCTGACCTTTCAAATGCATGGTTTTTACCACAGACAACATAAATGCACGCCATTTTTCTGTGTCGACGTAAGGGTGGGCGTGGCCTCGGGTTTCCCGTATCCAGTGGTCTTGAGTTGGTGGGCTGGTTTTCCTGTGTGACCATGGGTGCCCCATTTTTCGTGATCAGTGAAACCAGCCTTCCTGTGCTTTTCATGGGTTTTCTTGCCTTAGTGAATTTATATATAGATGATTTCCCTTTTTGGTATTTTCTTATCAGGAAAGATGCTCTGCTTTGCCTGTAACAGGAGCTTTGATTGTTTAATGGGAGATAAAAATAAAAAATTACAAGCTATTTTGCTGCTGAGGATACAGTAAAATCTACAGCTGGAGGCATTATACAGTTTCTGATATTTTAAGTATTGTTTTTTTAATGTCTTTATCCTTACAACTCCTTTCAATTTCTGTACCTTTGATCTTTAACTTACTAGAGATGGCGTGTTAAAATGAAAAAGGACTCAACACCGGTGTTTGTGTGGACACATGAAGCCATCAAAATACAAATGTGAAGATGCAGAGCTCAGCAGGGCCACTCACTATTATGGGCTGGAGCTCAACTGTCATCCTCATTGTTTAAAGTGGTGAGCAGGGGTACGTCATGGGGGCTTAGAATGGCCACAGTGTTGACTAATAGGCAGACGGCAGGCATTACTGCGGTGCAGGCTTTGGAAATTAGGGGCATTGGGAAAATATTCTGGTTTAAAGTGTCAAATTTTTAAATGAGTAGATGCGTAGCCACATTGAAGTAGAAGAGCCGAAATTTATTTTCTTTGAAAGCGGTTTAAACAATGCGTTAAGGAATATGGAAGCGTAATCCAAATGGAGGACTTAAAGTGAGCCACTTTACATCGACGTATTAATATTAAGATTGTTTCTTGAGAAAGTCTTTTCTCAGTTTATACAAATGTATGTTAAAATGGCGAAAATATCATATGATTATACAGATAGTTGACTGTGGAAACACCTTTTATTATTATTTTAAATTCCCTCTTCTCGACTTGACTCTGCTCGGTTTGAATGTATTCTTTGACTTGAGACTGATTTAAACACCAAGGTCAGGACTTAAAGTTAGATGAGACTTATGTGGACTTTGTCCCTTCTCTGTTCGCATCAAGAAGTACACAATAAAAATATAAATAAAAACAAGTGCATAGTGATGTTTATTGTGGAGTGTCTTTCTACCCAGTATGTTATTTTATTGGTGATGCGTCTCGCTTGTTTAACTCGTCACTGGACTTTATCTTTTGTGTAAGGGAGGCGAGGACTTAGGTTGATGTTGGCAGAATCTGAGCATCCGTCTATGGGCTGACAAATTTTAATTTTAGCTTCATATTTAAAACATCCGTATATAAAAGCCAATATTATATTTCCACAACTTCTTGATGTTAAAAAAATTTATCCATAGGTGACGATATGGATAGGTGCATGTAAGATACAGAACAACAACTATCATTTTTTTAAGGTAAACTACAAAACATATTAACTTCAAGTTATGCACAGTTGGACTCAAGTTAACCTCCCAACCCACGTCACTGAGTATGTCACAGTCCTTCAAGGGTTAAACCAAACAGAGATGTCCTTTTGTAGGCGGTTGGCAGGTGCCTTCAGGTGACCACACACACACCGACGTCCTCATAAGTCCTTTTATCCCATTTAACTCTACACAGTATTTCTCTGCTCTCTACAAAAATAGCTGTGGGAACACAATGACGGATAAGCCCGTTCAGGGCTGAAATGATCATTAAGGACAGCGGCTTGGGACTTTTCTGAATGGGTTTGTGACTGAAGACAGAAGATATATTAAAGAGTAAAAATCTTTTATTGATACACACCAGGCAAAGGTTAAGCGAAGACAGTCCTAGGTGAACTCCACTCGGGAAAAGTCTTCTTTTTTTTTGCAATTTGGGAAAAGCCAACACGGGAAAGTTTGGGAAAGAAAATAAAAGGGGGCCCCTCAAACACAGCCCCACAACAACCCAAAAAATATGGGGGTAACTGAAAAAAGTTTTATGTTGATTCCCCCAAATAAATTATTTTTGGTAAAAAAAATTTTTTTTTTTTTTTTTATTTTGATTGAGATCTGAAACCAAATATTTCAAGCTACAGCCCCAAATGACTAATTTTAAGTTACTTGAAAGAGAAAATTTATGTTAAATTTGAAGAACATCAATGTTAATTTTTTAAAATTTAGTAAAGATATATAAAAATGAAAAGGGGCGTCTTGTTTCATGTTTATAAGAAAACAAATCATTTGATGTTTTCAACGGGGTTTTTGGTTTTGATTGCAGTTTAGGGGGTTTAAATTTTTAAAAAAATTAATCGGGGAATGGGGTTTGTTATTTTGAGGGTTTAAAGTCCACGATAAATGTTTTGACTGGGTTTTTCGCCCCTGTCACTGGAAGATTTTTTAAAGGAATGATACAGACAGGAAAAATATCATATTATTTTAAAAGGAAATGTTTTTTATTGAGGGCTAGACAAAAACGGCTTTCGGGGTTTTTGCCTCCCCGGCCCTTTTAAAGGTTGTTCCGCGGAGGATGTTGCCGAAAGTCCGGGGGTTTTTTTTTTCCACAGCAGGCCCAAGATGTTTTTTATTCTCTGCTGCTGTTTGCTGATCTTTAATCCCGACCTCTTTTAAAAATTGCGGTTTTCCCCCCCAAAAAGGGCGCTCCGGGGCCCCTGCTGTTTTCTGTTGGGAAGATAATTAAAATTTCGTTGTGCAGCACTTGGACCCCATTTGGGATCCATCAAGGCTCATTTTTGGAGTTTTCCCGTGGGGCCGGGGCCCAGACCCGGGCAATTATAATCCCGCTCCCCCTTTTTGGGAGGGGGCAGAAAAAGAACAAAAAAAAATAACCGGGCGAGTGCCCAAAATTTTCTATTTCCCCCCCTTAATTAAAATTAAAAACCCCCAGAAAAGCAGGATAAACAAAAATGATTTTTGGGGGGGGTTAAATATTAGAGGATCATTAACAACAAAAAACCCCTTTTCATAAATGTCAGCCCCTTTCCCCCAAAAAACCATAACACCAACACTTAAAAAACCCATACTGTAGCAACCCGTGGCCCAAGTCTTGAAGTTTTTTCAAGCCTTTCCGAAAACCTTTTTAAGGCTGCCCCAAGCGGTTTTCCGGGCATTAGGGCCCAGCGCCCCCCAGCTTTTTAAGTCGAAAGGGGGGTCCCCCACCGCCCACGAGCCTGGCAGCACGAGTTGGGCCCCAGCTTTTGAGTGGGAGCATTTTCTTTCCCATACCCGCAACTCCGGCCCGGCTTTAAATTCCCAAGATGAAATCTTAGCAATGAATAAAAATCGGTCCTGTTTATTTTTTTTATTCAAATGGCCGGAAAAGGCTAAAATTTTCCCGTCCCTTAACCAACCACCAAAAAAGGTTTCAACGGCAAAACGACATTTTTAAAAACCCCTTTTTCTTTTCCCCCAACCCCCAAGGGGCCCCAAAAATTTCCCAAAACCCCAAAAAAACAACCGAATTTCCTTTAAAAAACAATAACTTTCCTTAAAAACCCAATTAACAACTTTTTTTAATTTTTACCCAAAATAACTTTCCCTTTTAAATTTCCCTTAAAACATTCCCCAAAACCCCTAATTTTGGATTTCTTGGGGGGCCGGAAAAGGGGGTCTGTTTTAATATTCCGGGATGGTTTTCAAGTTCTGGGAGGGGGGTGGAGGGAATTGCTTTGGTTCTCAAGTTTTTTCTGGTGGGGGCCAAAGGGTGGAAAAGGTGAAACGGTCTTTATGCAGCCCCAAAAACCCCCCGTCCACTTTCGGACTGGGAAAAACCCCTTTCCAACTGCACCCCAAAAATTTCCAGGTCCCCAATGGGGCAAATTTTTGGGGACAACCCCCTTTTTCCCTGGGGGAAAAACACCAACTTTGCCCTTTTTTGCTTCAGGGTTGGACCATCCCGCCCAGGGGGTTTATATGCCCGCTTCGGGGGGCCCTCAGCTCCCTCTAGGGCCTTTTGGCCCAGGGGACAGTGCCCCGGTGGGCTTTTTCAAAGTCGGAGAAAAAGTCCGTTTGGGGGCCCCAGAAAATTTTTCGGGCGGGGGGTGAGCCAAAACCAAGTCCCCCGGGCGCATCCCCCTTCCAACATCAGCCCCCCGGGATTGCCGGGGTTCCCTGAACAGCCCGCCCCTTCGCCCAAAAGGGACCAGGGGCAAATGTTGATCCCATCCTCTGGTGTTGACTAGTGAGGATGCAAAGTTGGGCGGCCAAGGTGCAGTTAAACCGTTCTACCAGCCCATCCCCGGCGGGTAAAGGGGGAGTGGCCCGGTCTTCCCCCCATCCGCAAAATTTTTCCCGTTTGTTTTTTGGCAGTTCATTGGGCACCCAATCAAAAGTGAACTTTTCTTCCAGCAGTTTTTGAGCGGCTGTGGAGGCATTTTGATGGGGAATGGCGAAACCCCCGGGCCTTTTGGAAAAAAGGTCCCATACCAAAACAAAACGATTTCCGGCCTCTTTTGGGGGGAAAGGACCCAGACATCTACCCAACTTTCCCCCTTGGGACCCCCGGCGGGGATACTGTTTTTGAAGGGGCGTGGGCGTCACCGGGTCCCCGCCCCGGAAAACGTTCCCGGCAGGGGGACCGGGCCTCCCCCACCCTTGCCCGACACCCCCGGGCCAAATTGGGAAATCCCCACGAAACCCCGCACTGTTTTTGGGATTTCCAAAGTGCCCGAATCCAGTTGTTTCCATGAACCCCGGAGGCCCCGGAACAAAGCCAGGGGAACCAGAAGTTGCAAATGGTCAGCCCCCCTTTTGGGTGCCTGCCATCTTCGGTAGATCAAAAATCACCCCAACCCGGGCTCCCCCACTGCAAAAGTCCATTCCCAGCCCCCCCTTTGGGGAAGATCGGTTTGCCAATCGGGGCATTCCGGGGTCTCCACCCGCCCTTACCCTCCTTCAACTTTCGTCGGGTTTTCCCGGTTTTGATGGTAAAATTTCCCTGCTCCACCCCCAGGTCCCCAGCCCGGGCCTTCCCCGGGGGTCCCATACCCCTTTTCTTTTGCCGGCTCCTTTCCCCGGCATCATCGGGGAACAGGGCCCCTTTTTTAAAGGGGGCATCAGCTTTTGCATGTTGCTGTCCTGGTCGATGTTGCACCCCCAAAATCATATTAAGTATTTCTATCCCCCCTTGCCACCCCCTCGGGTTTGGGGAAGTTTAACAACCATGAAAGGGCCGGCGGTCAGTTCAAACCCGGAAAACTTGGGCCCCAAAAAAGGTAAGGTTTGGAAGTGCCGCACTGCCAAGATCATCCAGGGGAATTCCCCCGCCGGAAACACAGTATTTTTTCCCCGGGCCGACTGGGGTTTGCACCCATGGGAGGCCACCACCTTTCCCGGCCCCCTTTTTGGGAGTACTGCACCCCCCTTTAAACTTGGCCCGGGCCAATATGGGTTTTGGTTGGGGGGGGGGTATGCCGGACGGGTGCAGGTAAAACATTTGAGTTGTTGGGGATCGGCGCAGTCCTCCGTCCCTGGAACTTTTGGGCCCCTTTCTGGCTGGTGAAAAGGGTTAGCAAAGGAAAGCCCGGGGTCTTGAGGTATGGGGCTGCCCAGAAAGCTCCGAGCCCGGGGGCGTTGGCTGGGGGGGGCCAGTTGCCCCACGGCAGTCACCTTTGTTGGGTCGGTAGCCACCCATTTTCCCCAACCCAAAGGGGTCCCAGAAACTGAGTCTGTTGGGGAGGTTACATTTGGGGGGGTTAAACCCCAAACCCCGGGGCGCTTTAAGGGGCCGCCAAGATTTCCCGAAAAAGTTGGGGAATAGCCGGGATCAAAGTCTCGGGCATGGATTAACAAATGTCCAGATAGACCACACCCCGGGGTTGGGGGAATGTTTTTCCAGCACCCTCCATCAGTTTTTAAAAGGGGCCTGCACACACCCCAAAACGGCATCACTTTAAATTCCCAAAACCTTGCTTGGGGGGTGGAATTTTTGTGTCGGTCCTCTGGTGCTAGTTCCACTTCCCAATCCCCACCAAAAGCCCAAGGTCCCAAAACCAGCAGGACCCCAGTCACATAACCAGTGCATCATCGATGCGGGGCGGGGGGGAACAGTCTTTTTGGGGGACCTTCCAAACCCTTATCCAAAAAGGCCCAACCCCCCCGGCCTTCCTCCCCAAACCTTTGGGGCAGCCCGGGGGTTGTCCGAAGATTTAAAGGCCGGGTTTACCTCCCCAAATCATTTTGGGCGTTTGGCCGCCCAAAGAGGCAATGGGTGGGGCGAAAAGGGGGGCGGGCCCCCGGAAGTCTATGGATTTTTCCCTAAATTCGTTCTCGACACCCTTTCCTCTCAAAAGAAAAAACCCCCTCCACATAGTCTCTCAAAAGTTGTTGAAGTTGCCCCTGTTGTGCCCGGCTTCCCAGATGCCCCCCCACCCCCCAATTTCCCTTACACCCGGCAGGTCTCAGCGGGATGGGTGGTGGCGGAGGAAGCCGTTGGGGTAGCACTGGTCTGAGCTGCAAATTCCCCCGAGGACCCCCGAGCCTCTGCATCTCCTGAGCAACGCCGGGGGCCGGGGGAAGGAAACCCCCGGGAGGGGGTTTGGGCGGCAAAAGCCCTCATTACAAAAGGGGCGGCCCTAGAGACATCAACACATGCCCCCGGGGGCCAACAAGTCCAACCGATAATATCGGATTTTTATATCTGCGGGAATTCGGGTTGGTCTGGCTTTTTTCCCTCCCCACCCAACAGATAACAGTTTTTTTCCCCGGGGTTTACCCCGGGTTCACCCGTCCCCCGGCGTAGTTGCTATGTGGGGTCCACCCCTCAGGGGGATTATTTTTTGGGCAACCCCCTTTCCCCAAAAAAAATAGTGGCCCCCTGCCCACAAAGGGCCCACTCATGGCCCATCAAAAAGGGGCCCCAGGATCCCCAAGGGGAAAACACGGGCGCCCAACTTTGAAGGCCCCTTTGTTGGGGGGGTGCGGGAAAAAGGAAGGGGGCCCCCTCACGGCCTCCCCCGATGTTTTTTCCCTTTTGGGGTCCCAAGAGGAAAACGGATTCAGGGCAACCCCTTTGGAAAAAGTGTCCTGGCTCCCCCAACCCAAAACAGGTCCACCTTTTTGCCTTTTCGGGGGGGGTTGATTGGGGTTTGACCCCCATTACCCAGACGGGCCCCCTTCCCCCCCTTCGTTAAACGGTCTGGAACGACTCTGGGTGTTCTTTTTCCCGGTGACCTCCCCTTGGGGTTGCCCCTTGGCCCGCTCAGCCTCCCCATTGCCTCCCTAAAACCGGGTGATAAAGGGCAGACATGTACAAGGGCTTCCCCGGTGGGGCCCGGGCCCTAAGCCCAAGTTCTTCCCCTCCCCGTTTTTGGAAAGGTGGGAAAAAACCCCTTTCCGGTAAATTCCCCTTGCGCCACAAAAGGGTTTTCCTAAGGAGGGCCGGGTCAGCTTGTCTCTGTTGCATTCTCCCAGTTCTTTGTCCGGGACTGGTGAGAGCACCCGGAAAACCCTGAAGATCCGACACTTTTTCTGATGTAAAGATTCAATAAAGTTTTGGGGAAAGGACCCCCAAAGGCAAGGGGCCATGGCCCAAACCCTTCTTGGGGTTCCCCTTTTTTGGGGGCCAGGTCCCCCTTGTAAGGTGGGGCCCCAAGGGCTTTTAACCGTTGTACGCCCCAGGGGCAGGGGGCCCGAAAAAGAGGACCCCCCACTGTAACCTGGGGGCCGGGGGTGGCTCCCGGGCACCCACCTGGCCCCCACCCAACCCCGTCGGGGAACCCCGGCACCACGGTTTGGGTCCCCCTCTTTTCCCGCACAGCCCCCGGATCGGGCCGGGCGAATTTTGTTCCCAAGATGGCCCGCCTCTTTTCCCTTGTTCCTGCGCCCTAAAAACCGGGCTCCCCTTCACCTTTTTAGAAACCCCTGGTCGGCCCTTGAAGTTTTCAACCCCATTTCCCGGGGAAATTTTCCCCAAGGTCAAAAGGCGGATTCCCCAGCAAAAACCGCGCTGTACCCAGCTCTTGGTTGACCCGTGCCCCATACCCGCGACTACGGGCCGTCCGGAAGAAAATTCCCCAGTTTTGGACCCGGCACTGTGCCCATAACCCGACATCCGGTTTAAATTTAAGAATTAAGCCTGCCCTTTTTAAAATCTCTTTATTAAAGATAGCCAAAGCAAAGCTCAAATTCATCCGTTTAAACCCACTGTAAAAGGTCAACAAAAAAAACCACTTTTCCCCAATGATCTTTTACTTTTTTACAACCCCCCGAACCCCAACCCACCCCCGGGGTTTGACAAACACATTTTAAATTTACAAAGGAAAAACCCCTTTAAACTTTTTTAATTTTTAAACAACAATAACTTTCACAAAATTTTCCCATAAATTCCCAAACTATTTACATAATTTTTAAAAGGGGTCCTCCCCACCCGGATCTTGCTCCAATCTTCTAAAAAAAGACATGGGGGAAAGGGAAAACAAAAAAAAAAAAGGGAAATTTTATAGTTTTTAAATTTTATCTGTAATGGGCTTGAGCTCAGTGGTGGTGAATGAGAAGCCCCCCATATCTCTTTTTCCCAAAAAAGCCCCTGTTTAAACGTTCCTTGGCACGTCGTCCCCTTTCCCATTCCTTCCCCCGAAAAAAAAAAAAAATAATTTGGGAATGAACCCGGATTCGCCTGACGAGACCCAAAATTGTTAACCCCTTTCCCTTTGGCCTTTTCTTTTAAAATGGCCTCCTTCTCTCCCCCCTACCCCCTTTTTTTCCTGCCCCCCTTTTTACTTTCCCGGATAGCTCCTCCCTACAGTCTGTTCCCCTCCAAGCCAGGTACTACCCCCCCCTCTGTAAAAAGGCCAGCCCTAAACAAAAAAGGCAAAAAAACAAAAAGTAAGGAAAAGGTAAAATTTACAGGTACAAAAATTTTTTTTGGTTGCCCCGGTCCCGAGTGTGTCTTTTGTCGGGTGTGGGTGACGATCTGCCGGCCTTAAACCTTTTGGTGAGCCCAGGTTTGGGCACCTTTAAAATGTTTGGGGAGGGGGAATTCAATTTGATCCCCCCGGGGGGTTTGTTATCACCTTATTCAATGGGGGGGTTCATGAAACCCAAAAAAGGAAATAGAAGATGAATTAATTTTAAATCTTGAGCTGCCGTCCCTTTGGTCATGGTTTTTTGGGTGGCATTCTGAGGGATGATCCCGAAAAGATATGTTAGGGATCCTTCCAGTATCTCCAAAATTATTTAGTTTAAAAATTTTATAAAGATTTAACTTCTGATCATTTTATTAGTATTAAAATTTTTTTAATGAGTCTTTTTTTCGACAAACCAGGTTTGCACTCAGGGCCCCAAAAATTTGAAAAGCAACCACCCTTAGTCGTTGACCCAAACAAACAACACGGGGCTTTTTTTTAAAGGAACTAATTTTTGTGCTCCACAAAATAGTAAAAATAAATAAATGAAATAACTCAGTACTTGATCGAAAAAAGATCTATGATTAAGGATTCAAATTTTATTTCCCCAATTGTGCTTCCCTTTATTTATGGCAAAGTCTGGATAAACCTTTTATTTTCCGTTTACTCCTTTTTAAATTTAAAAACAGAAAAAAAAAACTTTTAAGGATAAAAATAACAAGACTTTTTTTTTTTTTTTACCCCTACAACATTAGGGCTGGGGAACCCAAAAATGCCCGGGCTATCCCCAAGAAAAGATGAGCATTAATAATGATAAGTAAAAGGGGAAAATTTCATTGAAAGAGCTAGGGCTGCATAGGGGCCTTATTTTATTTAACCCCTTTTGGGGGAAATTTCCCTGACTGTCGGCTTTAGTTATATATATAAAAGAATCAGAACTTGAAACCCCCAGAAAAAACCCTTTTTCTTCAGGCCCAGCAGAAAAAAAGAAAAAGCAACACATTTTTTAAAAAAGCCTTTGAAGTTGATCACGAGTTTGTGTAAGGGTTAAATCCCCAAATGGCCAGGGGCCACTAGAGGGAGTGCCAAATGCTTTGAAGCTTCGAAAAATTTTCCCGAAAAAAGGAAAAATTTGTTTTTTGGGCCGGGGTTTTTTTCACCCCGGCCAACACTAGGGGGTTTTGTTTTGCTCTCTTGAATGGGCAGTTTTCCCCCCGTTTTTTCCTTTTGTTTTCCCGCATGTCAAACCTGTGTTGTTGTCAGGCAGCCCATTCAGAAATTTCACCCCCCGGCCCGGGCATTCATTTCGTTTTTTTCCTGAGTTTTTCGTGTTGTTTGTGTTTTTTTTTTTTTCCTCTGAAGTCGGTAAACTTTTAAAGTGGCTTCGCACGATGTAATTTTACGGGGGTTTTGGTTTCTTTAAAAAAAAGTTTGGCTCATACTGAGACCTATTGGGAAAAAATTTTTAAACCCAGCAACCCCCCGCCCACCCGCATAATAAAACCGTTTTTAAAATTTTTTAAGGGCCGGGGGAAAAAATTAACATTTGAAAAATGGGTAATGTTAAAATCAGCAGGAAAAGCAACATTGAAACCCAAGGGGAAACAAACCCAACCCCTTCGGCCCCGGGGGCCTGCCAGGGGTGGTAAAAGGCAGGAGCATCTAAAAGCGCATTTGTCGCGGATGCAATTGCTGTATTTTTAAAACAGTTTGCTATGCTCCCGCGGGTTGGGGAATTTTCAAAACTGGGTTTTTTAAAGATTTTGCTAAATTTCACTGTTTTTTTAACCTCAGTTGTAAAGGAATGTTTTAAAGACCCCAAGGGGATACCCGCCAAAAACATTTTTCCACACCTTAATGGCGACCCTCCGCGGCCCCTTCTATGAAAAACCCAACGTAGCTCGGAGGTAAACATTAACCCACCTGCACGGGGTTTTTTCCTCTACGACAGACAAACATAAATGACCTTTTTTCGGGCCGGCGCCCGGTGGGGGGGCGGGCCCCGCGAGTTGTCGTTTTTCCCGGGGAAGGGGCCCGGGTTGGTGGGCGTGGTTTCCCTTCCCCTTTCACCGGGGTTTCCATTGTCGGCTTTTTCAGTAATCACGCCCCCTTCCCCGCGTCTTTTCATGGTTGTTTTCCTTAGGGGTTTTATATAGATGATTTTTTTTTTTGGTATTTTCATCGGGAAAAGATGTTAAATGCTTTTTCCCCGTAACGGGGAGACTTTGATTTGTTTAATGGGAGAAAAAAAATACAAACATTAAAAATTTTTTATTATGCTGTTTGGGGGGATAAAAGGTAAAATCTACAGCGTATGGCATTACGGAAAAAGTTTTCGATTTTTTAAAACGGTATTGTTTTATTTAATGTCTTTTACCCTTTTAAACCCCTTTTCCCAGTATTTCTGCCCCTTTGATACTTTAACTTCCCAGAGATGGAAAGGTAAATGAAGAACAGGACTGCAATCCTGTTTGTGTCGGACCACATGAACCCATCAAAAAAAAATGTAAAAAAGATGCAGGTCAGCGGGGCCCGCGACCAAATTTTTATTAGGGCGGACCCAAACCCGTCTATCCTCATTGTTTAAAGTGGGGGGAGCAGGGGTACGCCATGGGGGGGAGTTAAATACAGTGTTGACTAAAAAAGGGGGCAGACCGACAGACGGCTTTTCCCGCAGTGCGGGGTTTTTGGAAAAAAAAGGCGATTGGGAAAATATTTTTTAATTTAAAGTGTAAAAAATTTTTTAAAAATGAGGGGTTTAAGAACCCAACATTGAAGTAAAAATTTTTTGAAATTTATTTTTTTTTGGAAAGCGGGGTTTAGAAGTTTTTGCAGTTAGGGGGGGAAAAATGTGAAAAGCGTTAACCCAAAATGGAGGGATTTAAAGGACCCATTTTTTACACCCCAGGGGCGTTAAATTTTATTAAGAATTTTTTTTCTTGGAAAAAGTTTTTTCAGTTTTAAAAATGTTAAAATATGGCAGAAAATATTTAATCAGATTAATTACAGATAGTGCTGACTGGGGGAAACACCTTTTATTTATTATTTGTTGAAATTCCATTTTCTCGACTTGACCCCTCCCTCGGTTTGAATGTATTTTTTGACTTGAGATTTGTTTTAAAACCCACCAAGGTCGGGACTTGTTTAGATGGACTTTCATTAGGGACTTTGCCCCTTTTTCGGGTTCGAGCATCAAAAGAAAGACACAAAAAAAAATATAAATAAAAAAACAGAGTTTTAGTGAATGTTTATTGCTGGGGGGTTGTCTTTCCCCCAGTTATTTAGGGGTTTTGGGTAATAACTGTTTGTTTAATTTCCTACGGGACTTTTTTATTTTTTTGTGTTAAGGGGAAGGGGGCGGAGGGAAGATTTTGGGGATGTTGGCAGACATCCTGGGGCATCGCCCGTTTTATGGGGATGACAATATATTAAATTTTTAAAAAAAAACACCCGTATAAAAAAGCCAATATTATGATTTTCCCAACTTTTCCCTGAATGTTAAATAAAATTTGCATCCATTGGGGGTAAAGCCCCGAATACCCTGGATAGGAGTGCATATGAAAGATAAGAATTAAAATCTCATCTTTTTTTTTTTTAAAGGTAAACCACAAAACAAAATTAACTTTTAATGCACATTTGGGACCCATATTTAACCTCCCCAACTCCACTGTCACTGAGAAATGTCACAGCCCTTTTCAAAGGCTTTTAAAAGTCCAAACAGAGATGCCCCTTTTTTGAGGGGTTGGCAAGCTGCTGCTCGGTGACCACACACACCACCCTGGACTTTTGACCCTTTTGGTAAGCCCTTTTTTATCCCTTTTAACCCTCAAAATTGAGTATTTTCCGCTCTCCCCCCAAAAAAGTAGCTGTTGGTAAAAAATGATTTGGAAAAAACCCGGGTTCAGTGGCTGAAAAATGATGCAATTATAGAGACAGCAGCTTTTGTGTGTAATTTTTTTCTTTGGTGTCGTTTTTTGTGCCCAAGACAAAGAAATTTAAAAAGTTTAGTAAAAATTTTTTATTGAAACACCCGGGAAAATTTTAAATCCCCAGAGGCCCCAGTCCAGGACACCCCCTTCATCTGCCCTGGGGGGTCGGTGTCCCTTTTTTTTATAGGGTTTTTGTCTTTGATTTTGGTTAAAAAGTATTTCAAAATATTTTTGAATCAGCATTAACCCAGAAATCTAAAGGTGGAATACTTTCTGTTATTTTCCCTTTTTTTGGGGCTGGAGGGAGTCCACTTTTGGGTTTTTTGAAAAGGAACCCCTTAAAAAAAGGGTAGCATTTTAACGCATATTTTGGGCACAAAAGGGTCTGATGGTTTTTGGTCACCTAACCAGATTGATCAAGTTTTTTTGTTTTTTTCCCCCTTTTTCCCCCGGGACTTTTGTAAAAAAAAAATTTTAAAGAGTTTATCTTTTTTGGGCGCCTTTTCCCAAGATTGGGTTTTGGTTTGAAATTGGTTTGGTTAGGGGTTTTTTTCCAAGGGGGCCCTGGGGTACTGAGGAAAGAGCAAGTCGGGGGTTTAAAAATTTTTCCCGAAACGGGAGGCCCCCGCCTGAGGCCCGTTTTTGGTGCATTTGGGTTTCTGCCCAATTTTGGGAACACCCAAACCCCCTGCAGGAGGGGGTAAAAGTGCAATATTTAAAGTCAAGAAACAAGTCAGATGGATAGAGAGCTGATTTTTAAAGAACCCGGAAAGGGAATTTTGACACGCATAGAACTAAAAGGGATGGAGAAATTTGGGAACAGAACTCACTTAATAGGAGCTAAAGGGGAAGCCCTAAGTCCCCCGGAAGAGGGAAAATGCGGTGCGGAGAAAGAGCAAAAAGCGCAGGAACATTTAAATAGGGTGGACTGCCCCTGAGCAGCTGTTGACAAATGGTGGGGGGCCGGTGTTTTGATTATTGGTCCGATAAAAAGCAAAATGCGGATTGGTGGCGGGCGTGATATTCCGGGGCCGGCCACCAGAGGTAGTTTTTTGACCAGGTTTTTGGGGTTTTTTAATGTAGATCTGTGCTACTGATTTGTTTAATTGAGTAGGGGAGATACGCCCCGCCATTTTTTTTTTTGCTTCATTGTTTTTTTTTCAGCCTGTCCTTCATCACCCAAATTTTGTAGCGGGAAAAGGGAGGGGGAAAAAATTTTTTTTTTGTTCTTTTTTTTTCATTTTTGTTTTGGGAAACCATAAGTATTAAAAGGGAAATTAATAATTTTTCTTTAAGTGTTTTTTGCATTTCTTTGTAAATTTTTTTGAAAGAATTTAAACCTTTTTAAAAAAAACAGAACCTGTTTTTGAGTCTCTTTCTGGGTTACTCAGTCTAAACCTCCCGGACCCCCCCAAGTTGGGATGTTTAAAAACGGGGTCCCCAGGGGCCCCCGGGGGGTTCCAGTGTCCTGAAGAATTTTTTTTTCCCCTGAATCAAAACCCAAAGGGCTCGGGGAAAAATTTGGACAGTAAAATTGCTCAGAAATAACATCAGACATTGTCGGGGTTTCCCCTCCCGAGTTCCATGCCTAAGGGGGTGGGGAACCGTCCTTACCTCCTCCCAAAAATGAGAAGTGTCCCCCCTTGCCTCCATCAAGAAGATTCCCGTGGGGGCATCATTTTTAAAAAACAAAACCAATTACCCCCTTTTTTTAAATAGGTGTTGAAACATCAAGGTCACTTTCCCAAAATTCATCTTGCAAGTGACCTGCTTGGCTTCATGGTTGTTGGAAATTGGGCGGGTTTTGTCCCAGCTGAGATGAAGACATAAAAATTTACTGGTCTGTTTTCGCCCACCCGGAAGTCACCCCCTGTCTTTGCCCGAGTTGCCCGGGTTCCGGGTCCCACGGGGGGGATCACCCTTTTTCTTGTTTTTCCAAAAGGCCCCCTGGTAGTGGTCTGTGGTTCCAGGGGGGCCCTTTTTTTGCTGGGGCGTATCGCCCTTGAGACTTACAAACTCCAGTCCAGTAAAAGTGATAAAGGCCTTCATGACCAACCGGGAAAGTTGGATAGGGTTTGACTGAGATGTGAACCTGCCCATAAAAAAATCATTAACATGGCATGCAAGTATTCCAGTCTCGTATCATCTTCACCCAGGGGAAAAAAATTTGAGGACCCCCTTGTGAAACTTTTCCCCCGGGTTCTTCATGGCCCTCCTTTACTTTTTGTACCAGTGAAGTGAAGCTTTTTCCCAGAATTAACCTGTCCCCTGGAGTGCTCTCCGATTCGGCCCTGAACATTTTGATTTCAGTAAATGCTCTTCTTGGGGTGTGCAGCGGGAATCTGTGCTCCACTGACACACTCCTAGGGGGCCCCTTCTAGGGCGGGTGGTCTGCCCCACGAGAACAAAGGAAGATTTGGATTACGCCCAAAACGGCCGATCGAGTTGTACCCATAAATATTGTGCATGGTTTTTTTCCCCCATTAGTCCCCCGTGGCGCTTCTGGAAATTAACCAGTCAAAACCCAGTATTCTTTATAAAACTTTCGTAAAATTTTCTGCCAGTGTCTGATTGTGTTCTCAGGTAGCCCATTCCCCCCGGGGATGATGCAGTGGTGGTCTTTTTTCAATGTTAAATCTCTGTTTCCCTCCCCCAATCACTAAGTAGTTTTTTGGACGGGGGCCCATGTCCTTTATCTAGAAATAAAATGTATTTTCCCAATTTCAGATGGTCTCTTTCTCTTTACAACACTTCCTGCACGGGAAACGGGGAATGTGTCAGTGATGTAAAACCCCCGTCCCCCTGTTTGCGTTCACCCAAAAAGTCTAAAACCGGGTTTCATTGTTTTTAATGGGCTGGCAAAAACCAACAGCTGCTCTGATTTTGGGGGCTCTTTTTTCAGGAGTCTCACGATTCTCAAAAATTTATTTAAGGAAATTCCCCTGCCTTTTGATCCTTCAGCAATGAAGCATTTTGGGAATCAGGGTCCTGTAAAACGGTTCCACATTAGAGGTGAAGGTTTAAAAAACCCTTTTTGTTTCTCTCCTGTACTCCTGTTTTCGGGGAAAATTTTTAGAATCTCATTACAATGCTCATCGTTTTTATTTCTTTATCTGAGTTTTCCATTTCCGGTAATGAGCAGAGCGGGTTTTAATTCAAGAGTCACTGGCTGATTAAACATCACTGCTTTGTCATTTTTATTATCTAAAAGTGCCCCTGCCCCTTTTTAAGGTGTTTCCTGAACAAAAAGGCTTTTAAGCTGGACTACTTCTTTTTCGGGTGCCCATCATGTCTCCAGTCTTTACAGGAATTTTCACTGTTTTGGAATGCAAACCCCTTTACCACCCCCAAAATGAAAGCCTGCTGCTTGAAATGTTTGAGCCCCTCGTTTTGGTACTTCATTCGGGTCAAGCTGACTAATGTCGTTGTTAAGCTTTTCCCAAAGGCCCGGGGTTAAGTAGAGTAAATTACCGCTAATCCTGGGTTCGCCCAAAAACCACAAAAATTGCCTGGTTTGATTCCTTTGAAAAGGGGCGCTATTTCCTTCTTCACAGCCCCTCGTTTTTGTCTCGGGTTTTATCCCCTGTTCTTTTATTTTGGGCAGTCTTTAGCCCAGTGCTCTGATAATTCCTGCTTTTTGATCCCCCACCATATTTGTTAAAGGTTCCCCCGGGCAATGGCATCTTCTTCTGGTTGGGGTGGAATGCCACCTGTTGTGTTGTCCCCGGGACGGGAAATAAGTTTCATGAGTAAAGAAATCCCCAAATTGGGTTACCAGATTTGATTTTATTCCCAAAAATTTTTTTTCATTAGCCCCAAACCAGAAGCAAAAGTCCCTTCCGCGGGTTAATGCCAGCTGCCTTTTTTTTTATCTAAACAGGGTGTCCAACAGCAAAAAAAGGCTCGGGGCAATCAGGAAAACCATTTTATATTTTTGCAGGTCACTCCTGTCACATCATCACACTTGGGGAACTCATTGTCACATTTTTTAAAATGGGGACTTCTGCTGATTTGGTCATCTAAAATTCCCCAGGGGCCCAAAATTTGGGACCGGCATGAAAAGGAGATTTAAGATAACAAAGTTTAAAACACGGGTTTGGATTGGGGACTTTAATTGGCTATTTCTACCTAAATATAAGTTGCCCCAGAAAGGTTCTCATGTCTTTTGGAAAGCTCTTTTCCAGCTCTATGTTTTGTATAAATGATATGCTACCCCCAAAAAAAAAAAAATTAAACGGTGATTATAAGATTAAAAATTGAATAAAAAAAAAGAATTTTTAAAATTGGTCAATTTTTTTATTAAAGTTTTCCCAAAATGTTCATGAACATCTGCAGAAAATTTGTTTTGGGTTTTTAAAAAATTCTGATAATGGGGTTTTAAAGTGTGATGATTTTTTTTGGGGAATTTTCCCATCGGGGTTCTGCTCCAAATCGATGATATAATCCACCATATAAACTGAATTTTCGCCCTTTTTAACCGAAAACTGAATATCCCATAGATCGACCTTTTTTCCTTTAAACAAAACATCGGTTTCTATCAAAAAATAGTCAAACCTTCATTTTTGTTCAGGTCTTCTCCCCAAAAGGGGAATCTCAATGCTGCCCCCGGGGCGACAGCCCAAACCCCAAGTGCGTTTTTTTTTATTTCTGCTCAGTAACCCTTGTCCATTTTAAATTTTCTTTTTTCCAGCTCTCGTATTTTTTTCTCTGGTAAAATGCAGGAATTTCTAAATTATCACCATCCTCTACTATGAATGTTAAACTTAAAAACAACAAAACCCTTTGATGTTACCCCACACACTTTTTTTTTTTCTCTCCTATAAAACACACCATCATGGTAACCTCCTACTAACCCCTCTCCTAAAAACCCCAAAATGTCCTCCCCCCGGTCGGGATGCAGTCCTTAACCCCAAAATAGGGGAATTGGGGAAAAGATATAGAAATAACAACTTAACAGAATAAAGCCCCCGGGCGAGTTCAAGTCCAACGGGGATATCCAAAAAACCCTTTTAAATATGACTATTTTTAATGGGCCCTTGCCATTCGGTTTTCAAACATGGGGGGTCCCTTTGAAATAAAGTGTTGTTAATCTACATGATGGCACTAAAATTTATGAAAACCCCCTTTTTGAAGGTCTGGTGGGCACTTTTTTTCCATCTGAATTTTATTTGTTTTGAAATTTTTAAACTGGGGAGGCAGAGGGGGGGAAATCAGAAAATGTGACTTTGCCCCAAAACCCCCTTGGGGGGCACTGTGACCCTGAAGTGTGCTCATTATTTTACCTGACTTTATGAAGTTAATTTAACTTTTTTTTCACGGGTTTTTTCCCCATTTCAAAAGGCCAAAACCTGGGGGCCCAAGGCCCCCACCCCAAAGGCCCGCCCCATGTGAAAAGTAAAATCTGGGGAAAGAGAAGGGCAGACATTTAAAGAGAGAAAAAGATTTTCCCCACAGAGCAGGGCTCGCCAAAAAAGGATGGATGAAAAAAAGGGTTTTAACTTAAAAAAAGAGAACGGAATTGGCTCACCAGGGATGTGGGGGAAGTTGGAGGATCCCCGAAGAAAGAATTTCCTTTTTAAAGAAGAAGAGGAGGAGGGGGGAGGGTGGGGGTGATTGCTCCCATTAAAGCTAAAAATTTTTGAATGATTTCTCCATTGGTTTTTGAATTTTAAAAACTGAGGATTTTCAAAAAGGGGGCCTGGAAGAATTTTCCATCCAGTTTACAGTCCTTCCCATTTCCCCGGGACGACTTCCACAGGAGAATTTTGAGGGGCTGAAATCGAGTTATCGAGTCTGAAAAAAAATCAGGGAAATGGGAGAAAGGAGAAAAGTCACATGGGGGTTGGAATAAGGGTAATGGGATTAAATAAAAAAAGAAGAGAGATTTATAAATTCTAATGGGGCAGGTTTTTAAAGTTTTGAAATGAGAGTGAAAAAAAAAAGTTAATTGAATTTGGGATAAAGACCCACCTGCCCCGGATACGTGATAAAAACAATAGGGAACCAATAAATGAAAAAATTAGAAAAACCTTGGGGGTAAGGGAAAAAATTTAAAAAGTGTTGAGCGGATGACTTAAATTTGGAAGCCTGATAAAGCTTGAAAAAATTTTAGCCCAAATTTTTACATTCAATAAAAATATAAAAAGTCATATTTGTTAAAGACATTATATTTTTAAATTGTGGGGGTTTTAAAGGGGGAAAAAAGCCCTCAAAAGTTTTTAAACCCAGTAAGAATAAAACCTCCCCCCTGGGGCCCCTAAAAAAAAGGTAAATTTTGTTCGAAGTGCTCACCTGATTTGCCTCGTTTTTTCTAATGGTAATTTGTGCACTTTGGCAAACAGTAAAAGGGAGCCCCGTCAAGACATAATGACATTCAGGGGGCCCCCGGGGTCTTCTGTCGCATCTTGTGTTTGCCCCCCTCTGCCTGTTTTGCTGGGGAACACCTGGAAAAGTTGGAAAAGGGTGTGAAATCTTCACTTGGAGATGATTTTGGGACCCTTCGGGTTTTGGAGCCCCACCCTCCCCCATTTGTTTTTTGGGGATGGGGGAAATCTTTCTTGCATGTTCTGAAAAGTCTGGCCCTCCTGTGCCCCGGGGTGTGTGCTGCCGACTGAACGGGCCCTCGCTGCCCCCCCAACCAAAGGAAGGGGGGCACGGGGTAATTTTAATTGGCCCCTCCAGAGAGCCAGGGCCCGGCATCTCTTGGGGAAGGAGGTTCACAGAGAAAAAAGATTCACCCCCTGATGCTGCTGACTCAAATATCTTTTTTATCTTTATTGACAATTTCTTCATGTTTTCTGCAGTTCTTTGGGGGGGGATTTCTTTGGATTCTCGGCGCCATTGTCACCCAAGTGCCTTTTTCAAACCCCGGGCACCGGGATTTTAGGTGTTTGGGATTTAGATAGATAGATAGAAGAAAATTCTTTTTAACCCTGGGAAAATTTCACAGCAGCAGCATACTGATAAAGAAAAACCTTTAAAATTTAAAAGGGAGGAAAGGAAAGTATAACAGATAGACAAAATTTTGTGTAATATTAACTTTTAAACCCCTGGGGAAATTGAAGAGTCGATAGTGGGGGTCCCCCAGTCTGTCAGTGGAGCAGGATGGGGTTTTGCAGTCTGTCCCCAAGGCGGCTCTTTTTTGGAGATGACCCCTGTTCGGGGATGGTGGTTTCCTCCCGTTGCCCCAAGAGCCTGCTCAGCGCCCATTGCTCTCCAAAAGATGTCAAACTGTCCAGCTCGTGCCCCCAATAAAAGCCTCCCTTTCCCTCACCATTTTTTCCTTTTTCCTTTTATGCTCCCTCCCACACACCACCCATAAAAGGGGGTCCCTCGCCACCACGCCCGATAGAAAAATTGCAGCATCTTTTGCATATGTTAAAGGATCCCAAACCTTCTAAAGAAATAGGTGGGGTTTTGACCTTTCTTAAAAGGGGATAAAATATTGGCAGCCCAGTCCAATGTATAAACCCAACTGCACCCCGGGATTTTAGGCCTGACCCTCTGCAAAAGTCACCTCCGGGATCACGGGGCCCCCAGGGGGCCTTCCTCCTAAAAATCCATCACCGCCTTGGTCTTGGCTGGTGTTCGGGTTGGGGGTTTTAAAATGCCCCCCATTTAACAAAGTCCTTGATTAGGTTCTTATACTCCTCCTCCTCCCCACCCCTGAGCAGCCCGCAAGCAGTGTCGTGGGAAATTTTTCCGGGGAAACCTAGTTTTATTGGAAGCCCCATATATCCATTTAAACGGGGCCGGGGGAAAGTCCAGCCCCTGAGGTGCTCCTGTGTTGTTGACCAAAAGCCCCCAGACCTGCAGCCCCCAAAGGCCATATTGAGGTCGTTTTGTAAGATTTTTCGACCCCCACCCTTGGAACCACGCCACCCTTTTGTAAATGCCCTAGGAGCAGAGGTTATGGTTTTGGGAAGGCGCTAGAGAAGTCCAGAAAAAAACCCAACAGCACCACTGCCTCTATCCAAGTTGGAGGGGACGGGGGTGTGAGATGATGGCATCCCCCTCCCCCACCTTCTCCCTTGGAAAGTAAACTGCGGGGGCCCCTTTTGAACCATTGTTTTTAATTTTGGGGGAAAAAATCATTATGTTAATAATATCTGTTACAGAATACTTTCCCCAAAAAAGGGAATTATATCAATGCTTTTTTCAAAAATTAGTATTATTTTTTTACTGTGGGCTAAAAACTAGGCTCGTCCCATTTACCCAAACCGGGGGGGCCGATTAAAATTTCGAACTCCCAAAATCCCTTGATAACGATTTATTTTTTTAAAAAGCAGCCCAGAAACTCCATCCCTTTCCTTCTTCCCCCCAACTTTCCTCTGAAAGGTTTAACAAAGGGGTTTGGGAAAAACCTAATCCCTGGTTAAATTTAAAAAATAAATCATCCAAACCCATACATAACTAAAAATCAAAAAATTTTTAAAAGGACTAAATTACCACAGGCTGCCTTTTTGAGATAAAAGTTCATTTTTTTTCTTGTGCCTCGTAATTTTTATTTTTTACTACAAAAAAAGGGAAGAAGAGCAGGTTTCAAAAAATTATTTTTCTAATAAAAGGGAATAATGCCTGGGGGTGGGGTCTTTTAAAAGAGCAGTCTGTTTGGTCAGTTTAGTTTTGGTTAGGGGGGAGAGAGGGAGGGCAGTGTGAGATTTTGAAAAATGGGTCTGGGGAGGAACTGAGAGTCAATTCAAAGACAGGGGTATTCCAGACAGGAGCCGGAAAAGGCACCCCGAAACTAAGGGGCCACCTGAAAACAGGTTTTTTGGGACCCCCCTTTTGAAAAAGGGGAACAGGGGTGAAGAAGAAACAAAATGCAAAACAGAGGAAAGGCGGGGAAAATGGGGAAAGAGATGGTAAATTTTTTTCATTTTTTCCTTTTCTGTCTTGGACGGTTGCTGTGGCAAAATACACCCAAAAACCTTGGTAGCCCCCCTTTCCCCCGGGGCTTAAAACTACTACAAAAAGGCTCCGGTCTGGGGTTTGTCAAATTTTTTTCCCCCCCTGCTTAAAAAAGAGTTGGTTTGCCCTTTTTTCACTTTGGTTTGACTCTGCATTTTCCCAAGAGACCCTCTAAAAACCCGGGATGAATGGTATGACTTCGGGCAGATCCCACCGATGAGAAAACCCCCTTTGTTATTTCTTCATAAAGGTGTTGAATGGGGGGAAACTTTTTTGTACATTTACCAAGCAGAAGAAGAGAAATCAATTATAGTCTGCTGCTTTAAGACAGGAATATCCTTTTTTAATCCCAGGGGGATGCAACATACAATATGTCTGTTCCCCCCTTTATGTTGCCCCCCTGCTGAAACCTTCTAGGGGCGGGTTTTTTTTTAAAATACCCAAAACCCAAAAGGGGCAGAAAATCGGGGTGGAAAATTTTTGTGTTTTCCCCAACACCCACTGAATTAAACAGGGCGTGCTGTGACGGGACTCATCGGGAAATTTAGCACTGCCATACACAGCAGGCTGGTAAGTCAGCATCTCCCATGGCCTTTGTGATATTTTTAAGTATTACCCACCGTTTTTACACTTTCTATTTTGTAATGTTAAGGGTTTAGGTAATTTGAAACCCCCAACAAAAGCTTCATTTTTTTTCCATCACTTTTTTTCAGTAAAAAGGGTTTTATTTGTCCGTGCACAGTAAGGCGGCTTGAACCCCAAAGGTCTTTTTAAAAACCTGATTTTGGGTTGGGGGTTTTTTTAGAAGACGCGAGATTTTTTAAAGTTAGATACAATTCTCCCAAAAGCAACATCTGTAAAACCGGCCCGGGCCAGAGGGGTCGTGGATCTAAATGACCCAAACTTGACAATTTCCCAGAAAGTGGCGGGGGTTGTCCGGGGCTTCGAATTCCACTTTTTTTTGAAGTTAAAAGGGTCTTGGTTTGTTCTTGTTTTATTAAAAGGTTGATTTTTCTAAGTGCTGCCATTATTGGGGGCCCAAAAGTGAGAGTAGGTGACTGGAAGGGTAGACTCTTGCTGGTCATCTCAGTTTTGAAAAACTGGGTTCTTCCCCCCAGCCCCTTTTTGTGTTGATTTTGACGCTGAATCGGGGTTTGTATTTTTGGGAATTTTCAAGTATCACCATCACTGACTTTTTTTTGCACATATTTTAAAAAAAAAATTTGTTATCTCTTGTGGGAAAGGCAATAAAACTGTTAGACGGAGGATGGTTTCTGTATGTTGGTAATTTTGGGAACTTTGTTTACATGTTTTTTATCGTTCAAGATCAGATGTTAAGATCAAATTTGGGATCATCAGTCAAGTCATTTGGAGTAAAAATTTGGGACTGTTTTTTGATTTATGATCGTTAACCCCGATCAGGCCTGTTTTTCACATTTGAGAAAAAGGGGTGGAGAAAATTAAAAGACAGCACCAGAAAAAGTAAAGCCCTCACATAAAGTGGCCAGCCCTTTAAAATGGCACCTCAGTGTGGGGGAAGGAAATTCCCCCCAGTTTTCACCATTTTTACTTGTACTGTGCATTTATTTTAAATGGTTAGGAATGGGGGACATCAAACCCTGGTATTGCAGGTTCAAATTCAGCTTATTGAACCATGAGATCACGGGGCAAGTCACGTGACCTTTTCGTTCCATTTTGGAAAAAAACAAGAAATGTAAAAATTTGGGTTTTTCAAATGTTGAAAAATGTCGTTTTGGGTAAAGGGTCGGGAAAACCCAATTATAATAACATTTAAAAATGTTTGTGTTATTTCAGTTTTTACAGAAGAATGGAAACTTCTCCCACCTTCTTTTGGGGCCACCCCTCCCTTCAAACAAAAGAGAAAGGTTTTAAAAATCCAAGAGGATCAGAGAAACCTGACAGCACCCTTTTTTTCAGTAGTTCTTTTTAAAAATTTTTGGAGTAACCAAAACCAGTAGCCATCAAAACGGGATTAGGAAACAAGTGGAGAAAGAAACCCAAAATTCACAAGGGAAAAAAAATTTTTGGAATGTGGGAAACAATTCATGCAAAAAAGGGGATTTTTAATAAGCATATGAAGATTCACCCCGGAAAAAAACCTTTTGTTCCCCTTAAGTGGAAGGCCATTCTAACGAGTAGGCATCTTCAGGGGCACAAAAAAATCCACAAGGAGAAAAACCTCATTGGAAAATTTAAATGGGGTAAAAAAGGTTCCCGAGTAGCCATCTTCGGGCCAAAGAACCCACAGGAAAAAAAACCTTATTGTTCCCCCTGAATGTGGAAAGGGCCCCAAAATTTTTTAAAAAAACAGGTAGCCCTTTTCTTAAAGGAAGGGCCCAACCAAGAAGAATCCAAAAGGGAAAAACCCTTATTGTTGTTTTAGAATGGGCAAGTTGTTATAAAGGAGAAGCCATTTTAGAACCAAAAGAAGAATCCACAGGAAAAAAACCTTATTGTTGCCCAAAAATGTGGCAAACAATTTTCTAAAAGGTGTTTTCAAAGGCACAAAAAAAGTAAATACTGGAGAAATCCATATTGCTGTTCTCTATGGGGAAAAAAGGGTTTTTAAGTTTAGCTGTTTTCGAGACACTTAAAAACCCCACCCCTAAAGAAAAAAGTGCAGTATATATGTTCTGAATGTAAATGTTATGCACCCAAAAAAGTTTTTATGGGTTCCCCAAAATCCATACTAAAAAAAAAATCTTTTGCTGATCTGAATGTGGGAAAAAATTGAATTTAAGAAAACACTTCAGTGTCACATCAGAACCCATACGGGAAGAAACCTTATTTTTTCCTGAAGGGAAAAGGCGTTCTCACAACAAAGCCCCCAAAGAGTCGATAAAGATTTCACCCCGGGAAAAACCCCTCACCATTGCTTGGGTGTGGGCAAACAACTCACGCCTTAATTTTTTATAAAAAGTTTACTGGAGAAGACTTTTTTTGTACTGAATGGGGAAATCCTTCTCATATAACAGTTCTTTTTTACACTCATAAAAGAATTCATTCGGGTAAGAAACAAGTTGTTCTGACGGGGGAAATTTTGGCTCAGACAGCAGGACTTTTAAAAAGGCCAATGAAAATTTTACCTGGAAAAAAAACCCTATTGCTGCCCAGAATGTGGAAAACCATTCTCACGCAAAAGCATTAGATCCCAAAGGGAAAAGATTAACATGGGAAGAAGCCTTAAAATTTGTAAAAATTGGAAAAGGGGTACTTTTTAAAAAAAAAATCTTCAGAAACACCCCTCAAAGCTATTGGGAAAAAGCCTTCCTAGAAATGACAAATGAACTGCCCAGAAAACCCAAACCAAAATAAAATGAAGAAAATCTACTGAATGAGGGGGAAAACCAAAAAATTTAGCTAATAAGTATATAAGAATTTTGGGAAAAATTTTTGAAATTGTAAAAGATCGGGGATGAAAAGGAACCTCAGACCCAAATATAAATTTTTCCATTGGAATGAACACACGGGAATACAACACATATTTCAAAAACAGCAAGTTTTCTTCAACAATTTAAAAAAGGTAAAAAAAAAAAACATTTTATTGTTGTCCAAATGGGGTTAATCCAGACAGCAGGGCCCTTCATATTCATAAATGACGGGCCCCATTGGTGGGTAACCCTCTTAGTTGTTTTTGAATGTTGAAAGGGGTCCTTTTAAAATCAGCCGCCATCAGTAAAATTTTAAAGTTTTCCCAAAAGGACTTAAAAATTGGGTACATTGGGGACTCACCCAAAAAGGACTGATCATCTCTGCACCAGTGCTGTGACATAAGATGGTGAACAATACAAACACCAGACAACAGAATAAAATTTAGAAAATTTTAAAATGGGTGATAAAAAACTTCAACCGAACCACAACTAAAAAACCGTTAAATTTAAAATAAAAAAAATGGAAAAATAAAATCCACAGTGCAGGCCAACTAACGGGGGGTGCCACTGAAAACCCAAGGGGGAATATTTTTTTTTTGGAGTTTTGGGAAGGGGGGCCCTTTATCATTTAAGAATTTGTACCTTTCCGGGGGATGCTGTCTTTGGTTTGACCCCGGGGCTGAGTGTGCGGGGAAATTCTTTCCTGATAAAAAATATTTAGGGCGTCAGCTAGTAATTTTTGCCCAATAAGATACTGGGGGAACAGTCGAGGGGGGAAAGGGAGACTGAAAAGGGGCTGCCACATGACAGACCAATGTAGGGGGGCTTTATAAGATTTTTGTTTTAATTTAGGTCATCATTTATAAAAAGAGTTTTACAAACCAAAACATTCACCGGGGTTAAATGGGGTCCAAAAAATGGGAATTTTAAAAAGATCAAAATACAAATAAAATGAAACATTTAGGGGTTAAAAAGAAATGTTTAAGACCTGGGGGAAAATCACAACAAAAAGCTAGGGTTAAAAGGGGACCAAAGTTGGAAGAATATCAATTTAAAGAAAAAAGGGAATTTTTTTTTAAAATAATTTAAAAATGTTAAGGGGAATTTGGGCACAATCGAATGTAGAACACAATGACAATGAAATGAACTGATTTTATTGTCTGACAAATAAGAAAAAAAAGTGAAGACCCCAAAAAGGCCCCTTGATTTTTGCCGCCCGGGTGATAATTTGATAAATTAACCTTAAAAAAAAGGATGCCTTTTTCCATGTCCCGTACATCCCGGGGGGTTTTTGAAGGACGCTCTATACTCCGAATATTTGGGTTTAGTTTGAGTTTGGGACCCTTTTTTCATTCATTTTAAGACAACGTTTTCTTTATGTCAGGCTACCGGGTGGAGGGCCCCAGGAGCCCCCAAAACCCAACAGCAGGATGGAGAAAAACTCTGCTCTGAAGAGGCAAACCCCAAAGCTTCGGATTTACTTGACAGAAAACTCCAAAAAACAGAAGTGGCCCCTTTTGTACCCCCACCACTGAAGGTCCCTTTCACCCCACACTACCCCGGGGTTGGTTCCTCTGCTTGGGCTTTCTGTATTTTTTTAAATTTATGTTTTTTTTTGGCCACCTCTTTTTTTCATTTTAATTTTTTGATGTTCTCAAAGTGTGGTATAACCGACTTTTCGGACTTATCTAAAAAAAGGGAAAAAATTTGGGTATAAAAAGCAAAAGACAGAAAAAAAATAAAAAATGGAAAAAAATAAAAAGAAAGGTGACAACGGTAAAATATGCTCAGTGGGAGAGGTGGGAGGGCAAAATGAAAGGAACCCAACCCCAGAAAAGGCAGGGGGACCAACTGAAAACAAAAGAAGAAAGCTGATTGGTGGAAAGAACTTTTCAGTAAATCCTGGGGACTGTTTGGGGCAGCCGTGGGCACGATTCAAAGTTTTATTTTTTTTTGGGCTTCCCCAAAACTGTGAACCCTGCACTGAATAAGTCTTTTATCCAAATTAGCAAGAACTGGAATGTCATCAAAAAAAATCACACAAACCCCCGCAATGTGGCATTTGTGATCAAAACCTTTGGTTATTTTGGACACCATTCATCAACCCAGAGTGCCCCTTCCCGAATTCGGGAACCCCACTGCACCCCGGGGCACATTTGGGTTTGGGATTTTAAGGGCCCAAAAAGGATGGCACTCCAGGAAAAGGGCGGAAATTGTAAGAATGGGAAAAAAACCAGCCTTCCCTCCTGGGCTTTCATTCAGAAAGGCTACCTGAGTGGTGGGATTTTTTCTCGGCGCTCCCCTTAACCCAATTTCATCAGCTTTCCCCTTTTTGCGTTTTTTCTATAACCCCCAGGTTAACCAAAAGATGAGCCAGGGTTTGTTAAAAGTGAACGGGTTTTTGGCATTTTTTGGTTTCTTTAAAAATTTTTTTTTGCTTCATTACTTTGATTTTTGGAACCCTGGGACATTAAGTTTTTTAATACAATCATTTGGTAAATTTAAAAAAATTTTACCCAAATTTAAAAAACTGTTTTTTTTGCAATTTATAAATGTGGCCTGTTGCCATTTTTTGTAAGGGTTTATTTCCCTTCTTTTCTGGAATTGGGGCTGTTGCACTGTTGCCTCCCCCAAATTAAGTGTCACGCCCCCGACGCTCGACCCACACCCTTCATCACCGTGAGGCAGAATCCAAAATTTCTGGGTCCCCCTGTTAATCCCCTTTCAGTGTGTGAGTATAAATTAGGCTTATTCTACTTTTACCCGTGGGAATTGGTGTCAGGGTTTTGGAGAATTATCCCGATTAACGGTCCCCCCCAAATCTTGTTTGTCTCTTAAAAGTTTTAGGTGGTTTTGTTGTGTTTCTCCTTTTAAAATTTTTGTGGGTTTTAAAAGGCCTGAGGCTGAGGGTTCAACCCCCCAAAAGGGCTTTTACTTTTGTACTATTGGATTAGATCACTTTTAAGGGAAAAACCATTTTGTTTTTTAGTTTTTTATTGAGAAAAACAATCTTTAAATTTTTGACTGCTGGTGATTTTATTATGACCCGTTTAAACACTTTGGTTTTTGTTTAATGTCGCTCTGATTCTTTTACTATTGATTCCTGCTGCGGGTTTTTCGAAGGGGCAAAAAATCTGATTAGCCACATTTCCCTTCCCAAAAGCAGTTGTAGCTGAAACTCGCCAAAACGGGGGGGACATTATTCACGCTGCCATCCCGGATCATCTCTGGATATTAGTGGCTGAAAAACAACACCGTCCATTCAATATAAAAGGGGCCACAAAGCCCACCCCATCATCTTTGGCTGATCTGTTTTTTTATTCAAAATCAAAAGCCTGTTTTTCCCCCTTATAGGTAAAAATTTGGGGTTGGGCATTTTGAAATTCCCGTGAACCCCCGGGGCTTTATTGGGTCCCGGGAATTAGGGGGTTGGGGGTTTTATTGCCAAACTTTTTCCCCCAAAGAGTCAAGGCAAAAAGGCCCCCCAAATTTAGGGGAAAACAACGTTGACCCAAAAAACCTGAAGAAGGGGGTCACCCTTTTGAAAAAACAATGAGTGGTCCAGACCAACAAGGGTCTTCCCTTTACCCCCGACCAAACCAAAACTCCCCCAGCACTGGAACCCCTCATCTTCGGTTGGGGTGTAAGAAATGAGGACTCTTCAACAATGACTACACAGCCAGGCCCCCGCTTTGCCATGTTGAATTGGTGTGAGAAGCTCCCGATTAATTTTGGGCCCCATTTAAACTTCTCCTTTTACAAGACTGAACTCCCTTTGGTGACTCAAGAAAGGACAGTTTGGGCCCTTCCCCGACCCCCAAAACTGTTTTTTCAAAAATGGGGGGAAAATTGACTGGGACACCCTCAAAAAAAACTTTAAAAAAGGAATCCAAATTAATTTTTGATAAACTTTATTTAATCCCAAGGGGCTTTAGCATACAAGGAGAAACATAAAAAATTTAAGGATGACCCAAAACAAAAATACAATCAATCAAATCAATTGATCAAAAATGTAAAAATGTGCGAAATAGAAAAAAATTTAAAGTAAACAGTATCAAACATTTTTTTCCAAGGGGGGTTTAGGATGAAGCCCTTTTAGGGGCAAGGGCCCCCAAAGGGGCTTTAGCACACTTGGGGGGTGGAATTAGCCTGTGGCTTAAAAGGCCCCACCTGGGGGTGAAATTTTTTCCCGATGACGTCCCGTTTTTCCCCCTCCTTTTACCACAGTGCCCAGGGGTGCCCAGGGTTTGCCCTTTTGATGGGGGGAGCATTTTCTGATTGGTTCTTCAGGGCCCTTGGGGTTTGTTTAAGCCCCAGGAGATCCCGCCAGGGAAAAAAACACTGGCTACTCCTTTCTTTTTAAGATTTCAAGCTTTCTGCCCCATCAACAGATATTGTGTCCACTCAGGAGTCCCGTGTGTGGTCAGACCAGCCCCCTGTTTCCCCCTTTTATACCCCCCCGGACCTGTGTCTCCTCAACCTCCCCCTTTAAACCGAGTGGTCCCAGAGGCTCTTTTCCTGCCAGAAATCCAAAGTCCTTTTTTTCTGCTTATATTGATCAGCATGTGGGTTCCCCCCTGCACCACAAAACCAAAGTCCTTTACAAGCCCCCTGTTCTTCGGAACCTTTTTTTTCCATTTTACAGCCAATTTAGGAGAGTCTTTTAAAATTTCTGGAGGGGGAAATACTTTGGGTTACTGGGGTGTGCTTTTGTTGGGGGGGTGGGAAAAGGGGAAAAGAGGGGGAAAAACATTTCCCAAAAGGGGCCCGTTTTTAACCCCCAGCCCAACACACAGCCCTTGACCCCCACAAACTCTCGCCCGTTTTTCACGTAGTCCCCCAAAATAGGGGGCCCCAAAGCATAGCCTTCCCGTCTCTTCAAAGTTAACAAAGGCCGGGAAAGGTGATGGCCGGGGATATCCAAGAACATGATCCCGACCGGGGCCCGCTTTCTGCCCAAATGATAGCAGGACTTGGGGCAACAACAAAAATTTATTTATATAGCAGGTTTCCAAACAAAATTATGTTTTCTCAAAATGCTTTTACATGATGAAGAAAGAAAAAAAAAACAAAATAAATAAAAAAATTTAAAAAAAAAACACTAATTAACAAAAAGTTTAAAATCCCAAGGCAGGGAGGACAGAAAAAAAAAACTTGATGGTTGGGGAAAAAAAAAAAACTGGGGTTTCCCGGCCACGAGACCGCCCCGCCCCCCTCGGGCTTACCCAACATCAGCCCCAATCAGTCCCCATTGTATTCAGGGGTTTTTCATGGATGAATTCAATGATGATGATCATCATGTGGACTTCTGGCCTTTAATCCATCACTGTAAGGACCTCATGGTGCTTTTTGAAGGGGGGTAAGGGGAAATCACCACCACAGAAAACCAAAAAAAAAAAGAAAGGGAGGGGTTAAATTTGGTTGGGAGGGCCCTCATGAATAATAAAAGAATAATTTAAATACAGGCATCAGGTTAAAACTAACACGAAATGAGGAATGCCAGTTAAAGTGATGTGTTTTCCCGAGCAGACAGATGACAGCATCCTCCCCTGATGTGTTTTGATTGGACACTCCCCGACCATCCCAGATGTGTTTAAAAAAGGAAACATAGGGTGTTTTAAAGGGCCAGCCACTCAAAGGGCTTCATGATGCATGAAGTGACAACAACTGGTCTAAATCCCTGACTGGATTGCCCTTTCTTTTGGGACTGGGGCCCACACAGAATTGTTTTTTACAGGGTTGGGAACCCTTTTGGAAATTCAGGGGAAAGGGGGGGGAAGGTGGAAGGGCCTGAAAAGCCCTTCTTGGATCCTGTTTGTAACGAGATCTTCACAAAAAACCATTTTTGGTCCTACTGATGTTCCAAAACATCAGTCCGGGGGTTCGGACCAGTGTGAAATGGGGGGAATTACAAAAGGGCCTTTTAAATGGAAAAAATATTCACAATTTTTGATTAAATACATACCACCCCCCAAAACCAGGGCAAAAATTGGGGAAAAAAGGAAAATGCAAAAAAAAAACATATAATGCAGTTAATCTTAAATGTAGCTTTCCTTTTTTTTTCATTGCAAAACAGTGTGGACCCATGACATTTTATGTTTTTTTGGGCACCTTCCCTTTCCTTTTTATACATCCATTCCTGCATTTTTAGGGCCTGCAACGCCCAGAAAATGTTGGGACTTTGGGGACAATTAGGGCCATCAATGAGGGGAAAAATTTAATTAAAATATGTGATTCTTTTTTAAAAGGTTTTCCCCAAACATGATCTCTGATTTGGATCTCCCAAAAGGCTGAATTTAAACTTTTGTTTTATTGTACATTCTTTCCTGTCAATTTTGTTTTTTTTTTACCGCCCCAAACACTGGGTACCTAATAAATCCTACTCTTTTTTTTCCAAAATTGTATTTTTGAAAAATAAAAGAAATATAAAATTTAACAGATGTCATTGAACTTAATTATGAGTTTGTGTAATGTTAGGCAAAAATTTTCAGGGGGGTGTCACTAGAGAGATGAGTGTCCAAAGCTTTGAAATTGGCTGATTTTGGGAAAAATTATTCAAAGGGAGGCTTGGAGTCTTCACTCCGCCCACCCCGTCACATGCTTAAGACACTTTTTTAATGGGGTTTAAACAGCTTGGGAAAAATTTCAGAAAATGTCATCGCCATAGGCAATTTGACAGTGAGCTTCAGAGCCAAATATTTTATTGGGGCCAACGTGTGGGTGGGGTGGGGTTTTTGGGTGACCATCAATTTTTCTGCCTCTTTGCTTGGCCCTGATTTGGGAAAAACAAAAAAAATCGGCCCCCGACCTCAGAAAAAAAGATGGTGGACCTCCAAAAATGTGCTTCATCCTTGGGAACAACCCCAAAGGCTGAAGTTTCCCCGTTTATCTTAAAAAAAATAATTGTCAAGTTTTTAAACACCATGGGACCACCCCGCTGTCAATGCTTTGGAAGGAGACACATTTGTCTCCTGAGGGAAAAAAAGAAATTTGGCATGAAAAATGCAAGTCAATCCCCGAACAAAAGGGAAAAGGACCCGAAAATTGGAGGAAAGGAGATGAGGGCTTGGGCCCTCGAAAAAGTCTAATCAAAATGTCAGCCAGGATGAAACCATTTCTCCCAAAAAAATGTCCCCCTTTGGGCTGATGGAAACCGGATCCATCTGGGGTTTCCCGAATGACAGGGTTTTAGGGAAAGGGCAAAAGAGAGGCCCCAAAAACCAAAAAACACCATCTCAACTTTAAACATGGGTGGGAGGGGTTTGGGGGAGTTCTCAGGGGGACTGGGGAATTTTAGGGGGACAATTTTACAGTAGATACCGCAGCAAAAATCTCAAGAGCTCAGCAAAAAGGGGAAAATGAAATTTTAAATCGCAAAAGGGGGGTTAAATGGACAAGGACCCCGGGGAGACCTTTAAAAATTTGGGTAAAAAGGCTTAAGGACCAAAAAGCTGAAGGTGTTGGAGAGGGGAATCCAAAGCCCTTTACCCCAATCTATTAAACTGGGCAAGGTAAGTGAAAAAAGGCCAATGAACCCTCCCAGCCCCCCAGTTCTGTGGGCAGGAATGGGACAAATCCAGCAACTTATTGTAAAGGGGAAAGGGGACCAAAAAAATTTTGGGGTCCCAAATTGGGAAAATTTAAAAAGGGGATTTAATTTGAGATCAATGCTCGGGCCCAAATGATCGATTTCACTGATATACTTAACAAAAAATATTCAAACAAAATTCCAAAACATTTTATTTGTTATGGTTTCCCCCTTGTCTTGAAAAAAAAAAAAGGATAATTTGACTTTTTTCCCAAAACTATTAAGACATTAATCAAAACCCGGGTATTTAAAATTTTAGAAATAAAAACATTGAGATCTGGGCAAAAGGGGTTTAAATTGAAGATACCTTTTGCAAATTTTACAAATTTCAGTTTCCCTTTTACTCAAACCCAAATGGGAGTTTATTTTTCAAAACATAAAAATTTTTACATTTGTATTTTGTAAAAACAAACATTTTTTAAAAAGATTAATTTAAAAGAAAAGTTTTTTCCAATGAAGGGAAACTTCCATAACCCATAAAGCCCGCACGGGCCTTAAAAGGGAATGACAATTTTAGAAATCTGCACTAAATATCCATTTGATCCAAACCCAAATCTCTCCTCCCCGACCTTCCAAATTTATTTAATACTGGGGTGGCCACTAGAGGGGGGTGTTTTGGTTTGAAGAATCAGCTCACCTGTCAGCCCCTTTATGGTAATGTGACTTTTGATCGTTAACCCTAATTCTACTCTTTAATTTTACTTAAATTTAATTGGTTTTAGATTAATTTTTTAAAGTTTTTATTTCAGTTGTTTTTTTCTTTGGGGGTTTTTTTCTTTTTTTTTTATTTTTTTTTTTACACCTTTTTAACTGTATTCTGTTCTCCTCCCTTTACCCAAACCCTTTTCCCCTGTGGAATAAGGGGGTGTCCACTGCACTTCAGTCCCCCCCCCTCAGTCCTCCTGTTAAAGTCTCCATTCCCTGACTTCTGGGTTTTTTTCTCATTTCTCCTTTCATGTTTCCTGCTCAAGGTTTCATAATCTTTCTGCTTTTGTCTTTTTGATTTCCCTTTTTGGTTTAAATTGCTGTGGAATTTTTTGGGGGCCCCAAGAGGCAGTAGTGTGTCCCAAATTTTATCCCGCAGGGGCCCCATCCTGTCCTATTTAACCGGGATTCTGTCAGCCTTCTTAATGGCAATGGCTTAAACCCTGTCTGGCAGTTTTAGAACGAGTCCCCTATGGCTCCCAAAAACCCTCCAAGGGGTGGACTTTCGATTTTCAGACCCCCCCTTTATGTATTTTTAAACCTAACATTTTTTCTTCCATTTGTAATTTTTTTACATTTACTGACATTAAATTTCATCTGCCAAAATCCCTTCCCCCGTCTATGTTCGTTTTCCAAGTCCTTTTTGTGATGATATAACGTTCCCAAAATTTTCATTTAAACCAACCCATTTTGGGATCATCTGCAAAATTAAAAAGCTTGTTACTTATATTCCTATCTTTAAAACATTTTAAAATTAAAAAAAGCAAGGCCCCCGCACTGCCCCCCTGCTGGTTACTCTTAACATCGCCAGTTCTCCCCGAGGGTTTCCCCCCAACCCCTCACCCTCACTTCCCGTGTCTGAAATTTTCCCCACCCCCATCTAAAAAATCACCCCGAACTCCCACTTTTTAACTTGATGCCCAACCTTTTCATGTAACCTCATCAAATGCTTTTTAAAGTCCAGATAAAAAAAATCATAAGCTCCACTTTGATTGCATCGTTTTGTTGCCCCCCATAGGGAAATTTTCCATGTTAGTAAAACACGACCCCCCCTCTTCTGACCCCATGCTGACTGTTTTAAAAAACCCTTTTCCTTGCCATTTTTGCTCAAAACTTATTTAATAATTCCTTCCATTAATTTTCCTGTGATACATGTTAAAGGTTTCCGGGGCCCCATGGGAAGGATTTAGGAGCCAAAGGGGGGTTAACTTCAAATTCCCACAGTGTTTTGAAACCATTAAGGGAAAGGGTAACAGAATGTCCCGGGTTTTAAAAGCGCTTTTATGTGTGGGGTAAAGTCCCGGGGGGTTTGCTCAACCTTTATAACAACTGGTGGGGTCATTGGGGCCCGAGTGCAGTTTTTCCCAGGCTAAAAAAAGGGCATAGCACAAAGAAAAAGGGCCAGAGGAAGGGCGACTAGGCTGATTCAGGGGTACAGGGGGTGATTATGAGGGAAAAATTAAAAAAGCTGGGGCCCTTTAAAAAAAAAGATTAAAATGACATGATTTTAAGTGTTTAAAAAATTTTTGAAGGGAATTAGTCCAGTGGATCGAGACTGTGACTTTAAAAAGAGTTCATCAAGAACACGGGGACACAATTGGGAAAATTTTGAAGGGCAAATTTTTCCGAAACATTTGGAAATTTTCTTTTCACAAAGAACGACAGACACTTGGAATAAACGACCAGGTAGTGGGGGAGACAGTAAGACGTTAGGGACTTTTAAAAATCGACTTGATGTTTTTTGAAGAAATAAGGGACAGGACTGTCAGCTTTGTTGGGCTGAATGGCCGTTCTCGTTTTGTGTTCAAATGTTCCAAATTCAATGCAGGCTGATTGTAATCCCCGGGTTGATTCCCAAATAAATTACAAATTTTACAGAATTCAGCAGCTAGAGTGGTTACCACTTTAAAAACCCCGGGAGCATATCTATGGGAAACTTTGAACCCGCAAGTGAAAAGGGGCCCGCTGTCGCTGGGGAAAAAGGGGGGAATGCCCCTTTTAAAAAAACGTCCTGCCCCTTAAATCAAACTTTTAGAATTTTGGGGAAAAAAAATAATGATTACCCACAAACTGAATATGGGAAAAAATTTTCTAAAGTAGCTGAAAAAACCACTGGGAAAAAGGGACAAATGAGATGATAGGTTTCACGCCTTCCCCTCTTTCCCCCGGGTGCCACTGTTTTTTCCGAGCTCACCCCGTTGGGGAAAAGAACCCCCCCCCCCCCCCCCAGCTAAACCTTTTAATCACTGTTGGGATGCAAATGTAGGCAGGGGAGAGGGAACACCGGGGGGCTTTAAGGGAAACAGCAAATCTCTGTCAATTTTAAATATGGGGACTGTGAGATTTTAACAACAACTAAAAAAAAACATTTTTTTTAAACAGCCAATGGGGGGCTAGTCCATTGTTCTTCTCAAGTTTCAGTCTGTTTTTTCGATCCCCAAAAGCCCCCCGGGGGAAACCCATTGGGGGACTTGTGTCTGTCTGTCAGACCCCCACACAAAGCCCCGCCCCAGCGTTAACCCGCACTCAAAGTTTCTTGTTTCATATTGATGAATCCGGGGATTTTAATAAAGTTTTACTTTCCACCCCAACCCCGCAACTCACAAAGGGAAAAATTAATGCTGTGAGATGCATCCATTTCCTTTTTAAAATGTGGGGACTGCCCCTTCCTGTCCAATTTGGTAGAAATGATGCGCAGCTGGTACATCAGAGACACAGCCGGGGATTCTACTCCTGTAGCATCAACAGGCACTGCTTCTCCCCCTCTGCCAACAATTGCTGCAACCAAAAAACCCGCTCAACTACCCAGTGACTTAAATGGAATACACCATCCCAGCCAAAAAACTGGGTAGTTACCCCAAAAAATGTATTAGGGGGTACAAAATTAAGATCATTCAATCCTGCCTGGACCCCCCCCACCATGGCTGGAAATACTCTGTTGGGGGCGCTTTGCCCCCGTGAAAATTGGCAGCACTGTTAATGAGAGGGATGAAATTTTTTCCCTTTTAAATGGTTTTAAAAACTGGAAAACACCCCTTTATCGGGGACAAGGGGGTACAGGGGGCATGTGTCCAGCCAAACCCCCGCGCCCTTCCCAACCATTAATTTAGCATAAAAGGAGAGGCCACAGGGGGGAAATGGATTCCCAAAGTTGGTTTTGGGGAAAACAAAATTGGAAAAAAAATTACTATGTCCCAAAAAAATTTTGTAGTGCTGTAAAGGGCTCTCTGTAAAAAGAGTTGGGGCTCGGGGGGAGGGAGAAACCTTGAGACATGAAGCAGTGGGTAATGAGGATGACATTTCTTGGGTATTTTTATAAAACTGATGGAATATACCTTAGAGAAGGATAGGGAAACTAGGTTACAAAAATTTTCCCAAAAAAACCCAAAAAAACAGCTAAGGGTATCCAAAATTGGGAAAATTTTCCCAAACCCCTGGCTGACATGGTGGGCCCGGGGGTCAGGAAAAATATGAAAATGCTGGGTTCTGCAGGGTTTTGCCCCAAAAGATGGGACCAGGGAAAGTGCAATGTGGGGAAAAAAAAGTCTGTGATAATACGGTTTTTTCAGGAAACCCAGAGGGGCATCTTATTGGTTTTTGACTTTCAACAACTTGATGGGAGTACATCACCCCCGGATGATTCTCCCTTTTTGATGCGGGACAAAAAGACAGATACTAAGGGCCAAAAGTTATGATGGGGTTAGAGGTGAGGACAAGCTCTGTTCCAAAAAAAGCTTTACAGATAGTGTATTTCCCCTACATCCACTGTTTCAACCACCAACTGCACTTTTTTTGTGCATGCCATGCAGAGTGGAAAAAAAAGGGGTTTTTGGGCCCTTTTTTACTCTCAGCTTTTTTCCTGCCCCCTATTTCCCCCAAAATGATACCCATTTTTCTAAAAAAAAGGTTTTTGAGATCAAGGACGCCCCCCGTGAGGTTAAAGGTACCGTGGACACTCAAAAAACAAACCTTGGGATCCCCCCCTGGGTGACAGAGGGTGATGATGCTTAGTTCACCCGGACCAGGGAAAAGATCTATGCCAAATTAAAAGGCATCACCCTTTTAGATTGGAAAGTTCCCAGGGGGGTGGGGGTGTCTTGAAACCAAAACAAATGCTATTCTCAGCCCCCGTCAGTCAACCCGGTGTTTGAGGTTTTTGGTCAGCACAGGACCCCAAAAAAAAATCCATGAGGGTGACTGTTGGGGGGTTCATCCCCTGAGGATGAGTCACATCCCAAAGAAAGAAGGGGGAACAATGGGGCAAACACTACCCCTACCATGTCCCCCCCTCAGTCTCTGAAAAGATCCTGATCAAAACCTTTTCCCGGGGCCCTTTCAGAAATGGAAACTAGATTTTCACACAAAAAAATTTTTAAATGATGAGAGCCTATCAGTCTTGCAACCCAAACCCGCGCATTTCTAGATCCCCCCCTGTGCCCCCTGGCTGTGATGGCTGGCACTGAGAGATGGAAGTTCCCCCAAAAAGTTCTTTGGAAAAAAGATTTTTGCCAAAAATGTCCCAAAAGGGGGAAAAGGGGCCTGTCCACTGTTTAAAAATCCCGAGGAGTACAAAGGGAAATTTCCCGGTTTCTTAATTTTATGAACAGCCCCATGGGTGTCTTTAGCATCGGGTGAGAGTTTTTTCCACTTTGTCACAGGTCCCCAACTCCCCACCCTCCCCCCCATTTTAAAAAAAGAAGAATTTGGGGATCTTGGCCCATGAGAAATCCATAAAAAACCAAAATGAATTTTGGAAAAGTTTCTGCAAAAAAGACAGGGGACTTTTTTTAAAAGTGGAAGGAGAACGGAGAGGGGGCGTTCCAAATTTTAAAAAAGGTTAGTTGTTAAAAAAAAAAAGCCTTTAAAAAAAGAAAAAAAAGAAAAGTTCAAAAAGGGACTGTTCCCAAATCTGTTGTGTTTTTACAAATTAGTTTTGGGAAATTTTAGGAAAAAAATTGGGAATCTTTTTTTTTTAAATTTTGTAAACCTTTTTTTTTTTTTAAAAAAAATTTGGGTATATTTTGGGTCTTATTTTATTCTTTTAAATTTTTTTTGGGAAATTTTTGGAATTAAACCATCAAATTAAAAAATAAATTTTTTGTTATTTGGGAAGGAAACTGGATGAATTTTTTTTTCTTTATTTTATTTTTTTTTTTTTTTATTTTTCGTTTTATTTTTCAAGGCCGGGGGCTTTCTGCCCTTTGGGGTTTGGAGACCTTTAAGGGGTTTGCCCGGGTCCCTCCCTGTGTGGGGGCCCTGCCCCCCCGTGGTTGGGTTTTCCCCCCAGGGCCAAAGACATGCCGGGGGCAGGGGGATTCCCCCTTTTAAATTGGGGGTGTGTGTCCTTTTGGTGGGTTTGGGTCCCCGCCGGGTTTTCCTTTGGTGCCCTTTTTGGGTGGGATTGCTTAGCAGACCCCTGTTTATTCAAGGGGTTTGGGAAAAAGAAATTGATGGATTTTCAAGACTTGGGGAAATTTTATTTTTTTTTAACTTGGGCCAACCCCTTTTTGTTTTTTTTTTATTGAAAAGGGGAGGAAGGGTTTTTGTTGGTTCAATATATTTGAAAGAAGCCCTCCAAATTTAAAGGGAAATGTCATGTTTTTAGGGTTTTAACTGATGAGGAATATTTTATTTTTTTTTTTGTTTTTTTTTTTTTGTTTTTCCCCCTGAAGGGGGTTTTCCCCTTTTCGTGGGAAAAGGGGGTTTTGTGCCCTTTGTGACCCCAAGAGCTACACCGGGAGAAGCTTGCCTTTAGGTGGGGCACCCAAGTTGGACAGGGCCCTTTGGGGGAGGGCCCGATGGGGAATCCCCCAAACAGAAGAAAAAGATCCAGGCAACCCCCCCCACCAACTTTCCCCTCCCCTCGCCACCATGTGCCCCTTCAATTTCTGGGCCCCTTGCCCCAAATATTCCCGTCTAGGGAACCGGGCCCCAAAAAGTGAAACAAAATTTGGGATAACCCCCATCTTTTTCTTTCGTTAAAATTTCATAAAGCCCCAAAATGTACAGGATACTTTTACATGCATACAAGGAAAAAAGTTATATTAAAAATTTTAAAAAATCTGTTTTTGGACTACCTAAAATTTCGGGGCCTTAGGGTCCAAATTTCCCTCTCTTTTTAAAACGAGTGAATAAATAAAAAAAACAGACGGGGGGGCTCTTATTTATTAAAAGGGTGTGGGGTGATTGAGCCCACCCGCCCGGTGCCTTTTTTTTTGGATGAAAAGCAAAAATGAGGAGGGGCTCTTTTGGTCATAAAATATATGGGGTTTTTTTATTTTTTTTTATTTTTTTAAAAAAAAAAAATAATAACAACAACCAAAGAGTATTGTTCCCCGACAACATGAACTTTTCTCTTCCAGGCTGTTTGGGTTTTCTCCTTGCTTTTTCTTCTGTCATGTAAACCCTTTTTTGTTCAATGAAGGATCAGCTGATGTTAAAAAATGCTTTTCTAGAAGGTTCCATTTTTTCCTGGTTTCAAACTTGCAGCTGTTAGAGTTTGGATTGTGCTCTTTTTTTTTTGTGTTTTTGATTTTTCCCCTTTTGAATTCTTCTTCATTTTTACTGTCTGTCATTTGGTCTTCAGGGTTTTTATCAGGGAAATTTTTGGGTTTTCTTTTTTACTTTTTTTTTCTTCTTGATTTAACCCTTTGAGTTTAGGTTTTTTTTTAAGAGTTTAAGTTTTTTTGGGGTTTTCCATCTTGGGCTTTTTTCTTTCTTTTTTTTTTTCTTTTTTTTTTTCTTTCTTTTTTTCTTTTTTTTTCTTTTTCTTTTTACCATCATTATTATCTTGTAAGGGTTTCTTTCTTTAAATTTATCATTTTTTTATGTATTACTTCTAAGCTTATTCATTCTTATTTCTTTTTTTATTATTATTTTTTAATTTAACCATTTTAAAAAAAATACTTTTCAACATATTTTTTTTAGAAAGGGGTCCCAAAATCTGTGAAGGTTTTGGGCGTTGGGTTTTTTAAAATAACTTTGGGGGTTTCCCCATTTCCCCAAAACCCGGGCCCCTTTCTGGCTTTCTGCTGTGTTCACCCCGGACGTTGACTTCTCCTTCACCCACCACCCCGGACACAGGGGCCCCAGCTTTTTCTGGCCCCCAGGTTCCCAAGGGGTTCCCCTGCAGTCCCCTGTTCAGGAAGTTTTGGGTTTTCCCCCCTAATGTTTTTCATCTTCCTTTTTCAAAATTAACTTTTTTTCTTTTTAAAGGGGCTTTTTTCCTTTTCCAAAAAAACAAAAAGGGGGGAAAACTTTACAGGAATGGCTGAACAGGGTTTAAGGTTTTAAATTTAAGAGGACAACTGAGAGAAAATTTTGTAGTGAAAAAGCAGCAACGGGTTGGAAAAGAAAAAAATCAAAGCCTAAATCTTGGGATCTGCTGAGGGTTGAGGTGGTCAAAAAACACTCTGTTCAATGCTGAGACTTTTGCTTTTGATTTTTTTTTGACTTTTTTAAAATTTTTAAAAAAGGGAAAAGCCCCCAGTCTGCCCAGGAGAACAATAGGGGCCTTTTTTTAAATATCAGCACATTAGCTTAAAAAATTTTAAAATTTAACAGGCCACCCCCTCATCTCTTTTTTGTCCATCAGGACACCATCTTCAGTGTTTGGTTTATTTACAATTTTTGTTCATGATGATTGTTTTCCCCAGATGTAATCTCTGTGTGCCCCTCAGGTTTTTCCCTTTTAAAAAATCCACCCCCATTCTCACTAAAATAAAGATAAACCTTTGCTTTATTTCTTTCCCAAAATCAATTCCCTTCTGCCTGACTTTTCTCAACTGACTGAAGAGGGAAAGCACATCTGTTAGTATTTGGAGAGTTCACCTGCTTGGTGTGTCTGAAGACCCCGGGACCCCGTCCAATCCTTTGGGCACAGTTTCTGATGAAGGCCCCCACGGGCGCGGGGGTCAGAGCCAAAAGTGCATCTGTCCTCAGTGCAGAAGAACCTTCACCCAAGGCCCAATTAACATAAACACCTGCTGGTGACGGTCAAAAAACTGAAAGAAGACAACCAAAAGGCCGATCGGCCCTTTAATTACGCTGACCCTGGAGACATGGAGTGGGGCTTTTAAAAAGGGGAAAAAGCTCAGAGGGTTTCATTTTGACTTGGATTTTCCCTTTTGCCAGACTCACCTGCAATTTACTTTGAAGTTAAACCGGAAAGGGCCACATGCTGGGGCTGATCCTGATGGAAAGGGAAGGGGGAAACCCCTTTTGAAACATCAGAAACGTTTTTGGGGATATTTTATACCAAGGGGGATGTGCATCAGTAAATATGTGGGGGGTGAGGGACATAAAGGTCATAAAAATGGTCAAAAGGGGCGAAAAGAAAATGGGAAAACGGTGAGGGGGGGTTTTAAAGGGTTAAACGGAAAAAAAAATGAAGAAAAAGAGTTAGGGGATTTATCAATGAAATAAATAGAAATCCATTCATCTGCTTTATAAACCTTTATTGCACACAAAAAGGGTGATATGGAACTGGAAACCCCTCCTGATCAGACTGGTGGGGGGAATGAAACAGCCCAAAATGGGGGCCCCCAGTGTTATCCATGTCGACTGGGCTTTAGTGCTCTCATTAAACTGGGGGCTGAGGTTCTTTGTTTCTGTCACTTTGTGTTTTTAAAATTTTAGGCCTCAAATAGAAAAAACCCTTTTGTCACATGTCAGTTAATACTGTTTTTTTCCCGGGAAAGAACTCTGGTTCTTATAATATTGTTAAATTTCAGCATAAATATTAAGTATATTTTTCTCTTTTTTAAATTTAAAAATGATGACCCATTAGATATCAGAGATGATGGGATTTAGTGGTGTAATAAGAGGATTTTTTAAAACCCTTTACTAATAATTCCACCTTGGGTGTATTTATGGTGAGATGGACTTGACCTTTTACAATGTTGGAACCCCACCAACTCACCAGTAGGCATGAAAAAAATTTGGAAAAAAGTTTTCTGATTTCATTTTAGCCCAAAATTAAACATGTGTGTGATCACAAAGTTCCCCACCCATTAATACCATCCCGTCAACCCCTGTTGGGGAGCCTGTGTTTTTAGACAGTGGGCCTCTGTCCAACTGCCCTGGGGCACCACAAGGAAAAAGGCCTTTACACCTTTTCTTTTTCAACCCCCACACCTCTGTTTTATAAATATAACATCAGTGGAATTTATTGAAACTGAATTTAAACCCCTGGAGAACTTTGAGAACTGTTTAGTAATATCCCGCACAAACCAAAGGGAAATGTTAATGGACCTTCACCACAGCAAAAAAGCCTCCCTGCTGTTCTGGGTTTTGATTTTGACATATTGGGCTCCTCATCCCCGCCTACCACCCAAACTTGGGGGGTGAAACCCCCCAGACAGTGCCCCCCTTACCTCCCCATCATCTCTCCCAAATTTTCTGGGTTTTGGTGTCCTCCCACCACTTTGGGGGGTCCCCCCCATTTTCTGGGGCACCCGGCCCCCTCCAGTTCTCTATCATTTCCCCCTGCTAAATAAATTTAACGTAAACCAATTCGACCCACCTCCACACCGGATTTCATTTTTTTTCTTTGTTTGTTTTTTGGGTTTTCCCTTTTGGGCCCCATCAACACACCGGGCCCCCGTTTCCTACTTTGTTTTTTTTTTTGATTTTGGGTTTTTGCAAGGAGCGGGAATTTTTAGTTTTTAGAAAACATTCTTTTTTGCTCCCGAGTTTGCCCCGCCCACATGTACCGTGTTGTCTTGGAACCTTATCCTTTGGTGTTACCTTTATTTTTTAAAATTGTATATCAATGACGATTTCAAAACCTTGGGTTTTAGCCCCTGGTTTGTCTTCCCCGGGGCCAGCTTGTTTTTTATTACCTTCTCAATTACCTGTTTAACTCAGTCCTTTTTTGATTTTTCCTTCCCATTTCTTTTAAACAAGTCTGGGAATTTTAAAACCAATAATAACCCCCTGTTTCATTTTTCATTTATATCCCAAAACAAGATAATTTAACTATCACGTTTTTCCATTCCTTTGAATTTGCATTTTAAATGGTTTCAAATTTTGTGGAATCCCTATTTTGGGATTTTTAAAGTTTTCACTATTTCTTTAGATTTACCACCATCTGCTGCCTTAATAGGTGACTCTTTAAGGTGGGGGTACAAGGGGAAACCAAATGGGGACACCTGAGGGAGCCATTGGGGTTTAAGAAGGAGGCCCCACAGGAGACCCCAAAGCAGCAAAAGGGGTTAAAACCCAAAAAGGTTTTACCTTGGTGGCCGGGAAGCATAAACCCGGTGTGGGGGGGATTTTTTGGGCAGGATTGGGAAAAAGAAATACTCCCCGCCTCAAAAATTTGAAAAACCCCTTAGGGGGGCCCCATAAAGGGGGAAGGGGAAAGGGTTTTACCAGGCCCCTTTTTCTGGGGTCAGAAAAGCTTACCCTTGGGGGGGTAGTCTGGGGGTGGGAACACTTTGAGGGCCCTGAACCCAAAAAAACATGGGAAAACAGAGCCAAAAGGATAATTCAACAAACCCTTTAAACCCACAGGGGGTTTGGGTTATTAATCAACTCCAAGGGGGGCAAGTCCCTGGGGGGGATGAGATCCCACAGAAAAAAGCTGAAGGCTTTTATACATTGTTGGGCTGTCATGAATGACGTTTTCCTTTTTAGTGTTAAGTTAAAAGAGCACCCTGCCCAGGGGGGTTCCTGCCTTTTGGGCCCGGGGCTGGGGTTCACCCCCCGAACCCCGTGACCCCGTGTTCTAATTCAGCGGGGTTTGGGAAAAAGATTGGTTGGTTTTTGGGCATGAGATTTTGTCCCAGAAGGGGGCCCCTTTTTTGGGAACCCCAGATCCAGAAGGGGTATTTTGATTGCATTCAGGTTTTTTAAACAGTGGGAAAACCCCTTTTTCTCCCCAATGATGATCCTCACCCCAAAACTACAGTGTTTTAAGGACCTTAAAAGGAAATTGGGAGGTTCCTTTTTGGGGCCCGTTTGGGGGGGGGATTTTGGTTTCCCCAAAGGCCCTTAAAAAGGGCTCGTCAGTTTAAGTAATCACAGTGAGAGCTTTTCCACAAATCAGCATCATCCCGCCTTTTAAGGGGGCTTTCCCCCGGGGCTGTGCTTTGTCCCCGTAGTTTGTGGGTTTTTTATGGACAGGATTTTCCATGTACAGCAGGGGGGTGTCTAGTTTGGTGGTCTTAGAATTGTTTACTGGTCTTTTTAAAACGATGTGTTCCTTTTGGGTTTTTTTTGGGGGTTTAACTCCCCCATTTTTAAAAAATTTTTTTGTGTCCAAATGAAGAGGCAGGGATAAAAGGGGCCCCGACCCCAAATTTTAAAAACCCTGGGCCCTAAAAAAAGGGAGACTGTCCCCTGTAGGAAAAAGAGTTACTAACCCTTTGGGGGAATGAGGGGGCCCCCAAAAATGGATAGGGGGGGGTGAATGCAGTGATGCTTTTCTAACAGACCCGTAAAGGGGAAGGGGGTTTTAGACAAAGATCGCTTCCCCGATTTGCTTTATCTCATCCCCCCCCACCTAGGTTTTGAGCCGAACCCGAAAGGGCAAAATGGGGTGCAACTGGAGGGAAAAGAGCTTTTTTTGGGGGTGGCTGGGGTTTTGTTACAGAACAGGCTGAGACCCTTCAGAATCTTTTCTACCATTAATCCATCCTTTTCCCTTTGGCCTTTTTCCGGCCCTTACGCCTTTCTGCTCAAAATTTTCAATTGTTACTGTCTCTTCTGACTCTCGTAACAAAATGAGTTCGTACACAGCACAAAACTGGGGTTCCCCAATGGCATTTCGTAAAAGTGGCTTTACCCGATTTTCCCCCAAAGAAAGGGTTTCTATCATAGAGGAACTTTAAAACATTTTTGGATAACACTCTTCTGCCCCCTGTCGTTTTGGGCACATAATCTGGGATTCTCCCTTATACTTGGTCCCGGAAAGTTTTTTAGAATAAAATCCTTCTTTTTTCCCAACCCCAAACACAAGCCACCCATACTTCCCCCTTTTAAAATATAATATTAAAACACACAAACCCGTGGGTCCCAGGCCAAACAGTAATATTCACGAGAAAGGCCCCTCCAACACCGGTGGCCCATTGGTAAAAAAAGGGGCTTCCCACGCCCGAGATGGGGGTTTTTAGTGCCGGGCGTCCAGCAGGGCCCCAGTCGGGCCCTCTCTTTGTGGAGTTTTCCAAAGTGGGCCCAAGGAACCCGCCTTTGGGCCCTTTTTATGTCCCTCATTGGTCCGCGCTGTGCCCCTTCCCTCTTGTTGAGGGGCCTCACCTGTTGTGGTTTCCTCGGAGGCTCAGTGTTTGCTTCTGGTACAGAATTAGTGTTAACTGCATTACCAAGTTGTGCTTTTAAATACTTTGACCTGGGGACTCAGAAGTTCAAGCCAAAGCTTTAAACTCCCCGAGCAAAAACTTTTTGTTGTAAACTTTTTTTCAAAATGGGGAAACTGGCCTCCAACTAATGCAAAATGGCTTCATAATTGTGAAGGTTAAAAACCCAGTTTTTTTATACACATTTCAAAAAAAATGTTACCTGTTATTCAAAAAGCTGAATGCCATTTGGAAAAAATGTCCAGGGATTCTAGGAAAATTATTAACAAGATTTTTGCGGCCTCCCTCCCCTGCCCTCGTAAATTTTCCTTCCGGCCCCCCCACGTTTCCCCTGGGTGTGAGGTTTTTGGCCCACGGAAACCATTTTAAAAGGCTTTTTGGGAAGAGAAGGTTTTTTAAAAATTTCTTTTTAATTTAATTTAAAAAACCCAAAATTTTTTGAATTATTTCCCGGGCATTAGTGAACATTTTACATTTTTAAATAAAAAACTCTTTTATTTTAAAAAAAAAAAAATCTTTGGGGGGGGGAACGGGTGTGACTTTCTCAGAGGATTTCATGTTTGTGAGACGGCCTTTTCCCGGGGTGATTTAACCACGCTTGGGGGGAAAAAAAAAGACAAAGAGTAGATGACAAAGTAGAATGTTTAAAGAATTCAAAAACGTTTGATACACATGAGGGGCAGGTTAGAGGGGTAATGGGGAAATTTCCAAAATTTGAAAGTCTCAAAAAAAAAAAGATAGTAAAGATTTCATTGCCAAAAAAAATGGAAATTTTTACTCAAAAGAAATAGAGTTGAAATATATTGTTCGAAATTTAAACTTTTTAAAACGGAGACCTTTTAGATCGCCCAATTTATGTTGCCATCAGGGAAAAAAAAGGTGTTTCTTCCAAAAAGGGGTATCCCGGGAAAATTAAAAAATTTGTCATTTGGGTGAGTGAAACCCAAGAAAAAAAATTTTAAGCAAATAAAAGACAAGACTGTATCAAAAAAAATTTGAAAAAGGGGTTTCCCAATAACCACACAAAGGGGTTTAATCATTTTCATTTGTGCAAATGTGGGGAGAAAGAAATGATATTCAATTATTGGGGCTTATTCGTTACCTTTTCCCATGTAATTCAAAAGAATCAAAATTCAAATTTAATTAATGAAAAGGTAAAAAAACAAAAAGATCAAAAAAGGGGTAAAAATTTTCTTCCCTGATTTCTTTTTCCTTTTTTTTGGCCAAAAATTGGGGGCCCGATCAAAAAACATTTAAACCCTTAATTAAAAAAAACACAAGAAACACAAAAGGCAGTTTTAAATGATGGTTTTTGTTTTTTAGGGGGAAAAAAAACCAAAACCACATGGCCCCTTTTGCAAAAAAGCCCCTTTTTCCAAAAAATCACCAACTGTGGTGTATCACACCTGAGTTCAACCGAGCCCCAGACCTGATTACTGCCACACCTGTTTCAATCAAGAAATTACTTAAATAGGGCTGCCTGAAAAGAGAAGGGAAACCCAAAAACACCTCCAAAAATTGGGCATCATGCCAAAATCCAAAGGGAAAATTTAGGAAAAAAATGGGGAACAGAAGTAATTTAGATTATCAGTCTTTGGGAAAGGTTTTTTAAAGCCATTTCTAAAGCTTTGGGGGCCCCGCGAACCACAGTGAGAGCCCTTATCCAAAATCAAAAAAATTTGGGAAAAGTGGTGAACCTTCCCCGGAGTGACCCCCCGAAAAATTACCCCAAGGCGCGGGGGCGACTCATCCCAGGGGTCCAAAAACCCCAGGACAACGCCCAAAAAAACTGAGGGCCCCACTTGCCTCAATTAAGGTCCGGGTTTACAACTCCACCATAAGGAGGAGACGGGGAAAAACGCCTAAAGGGCAGATTTCAAGGGGGTTAAAAAACCCCTTTTTAAGCAAAAGGGAAAATTTTGGGGTCGTCCCCAATTTTGTTAAAGAAACATCCCCAATGGGTTGCCAAGGTTTAAAAACCCTTTTGGACTGGGTGAGACAAAAGTTGAACTTTTGGAAAGGGAAAGTCCTTTTCATCTGGCGTAAAAGGAACACAGCATTTCCCGAAAAAGGGAAAATCATACCAACAGTAAAAAAATGGTGGTGGCAGTGTGATGGTCTGGGGGCTGCTTCCCGGACCCCGGAAGGTTTGTGATAGATGGAACCCTGGAATTTATTTTCCCAAAAAAACCTTAAAGGGGAATGTCCGCCATCTGTTTGTCAACCCTGAAAGGGTCTTTGGGGAAAAAGGACAATGACCCCAAAAAACAAAGCAAATCCACCTCTTTAATGGCTGAAAAAAAAACAAAATGAAGACTTTGGAGTGGGCCTAGTTAAAGTCCCACCTTAATCCAATTGAGATGCTATGGCACGACCCAAAAAGGCGGGGTTAGGAAAAAACCCTCAAATAAAAACTGAATTACAACAATTCTGCAAAGATGAGTGGGCCAAAATTCCTCCAGAGGCCCGTAAAGACTCATTGCAAGTTATCCAAATGTTTATTGCAGTTAAAATTTGCTAAGGGGGAGGGCCCCAAACCCGTTTATTAAGGGTTTAGGGGGAATTAAATTTTTTACACAGGGCCAAAAGGGGTTTTTTATTTTTTTTTTTTTTTCCCCAAATAATAAAAAAAATCATTTAAAAAGCATTTTGTGTTTTTTGTTATATTTGACTAATGGTTAAATGTGTTTTTATGATCAGAAACATTTTGTGTGACAAAATGCAAAAAAAAAAAATCAGGAAGGGGGAAAAAAATTTTTTATAAATTAAAATGGAGGATGAAGGGGCAGAAGTATGTGGGGATTTTTTTGGTTTTTTAAAATTTTTAAATCGGAGACTTTTAGATCGCCCAATTCGTGGCCGGGGGGGAAAAGTAATGTTTCTACACAATGGGGAGGCGTATCCGTGAGGATTAAAAGATTTGCCGGGGGTGAAGTGAAATGCACATATGTTAGCCAGTGGATCTACTTTCATCGAAAGAGCCAACAGTACCATTTTCCTGCAAAAATTCCCGCATCTTTTCAGCCTGTGAGAACTTTTTAGTCATGGGGGTCCTGTTCACTGCAAGAACCAGATTTGTCGTTCCCAGGCCTGCCCCTTTTATATCTTTTTTAACCCCATGTCTTTTTTTCTTTTTTTTGATTCCCCTTCTTTTGGCCCGGCCAAAAAAAATTAGGGGCCATAAATATTTGACAAAAGCTTTTTTTCTAATTTTTTGGGTTTTACATTAAAAAAAATGAATTTTTTAAAAGAAAAAACTCAGATGGCCCTTGAAGGGGGCAGACTTTCGCTTTAAACCCGTGGGTTGAACAAAATGATTACATAAAATGTGAGGGGAAAAAAAGATTTTTAACACAATCCCTTTTTTTCAGGGGGTCAAAAATAATTGGAAAAAAATTTAAAAAACTGGAAATAAAAAGTTCATTTTAATACTTGGGTTTAAAACCCTTTGCTGGCAATGCCAGCCTGAAGTCTTGAACTCATGGACATTTACCCCCAGATGCTGGGTTTCCCCCCCAATGCTCTTCCAGGCCCCTTTTTTCTGCGGCTTTTTCTTTCAGGTGCTGTTTGTTTGTTGGGGCCCTTTTTGTCCAAAAATTTTGTCTTTCCCAAATGAAATGCCTGCTCAGTTGGCCCCCATCGGGGGACTGACTTGGCCATTCAAAAATTTTCCACTTCTTTGTTTTTAAAAAACCCCCTGGGGTTTTTTTTGTTTTTTGGGTTTTTGTCCATCTTAAAAATGAATCTTTGACGTATTTAATTTTGGGTTTGAGAGACAGTTTTCTTGAAAATCCCCAGAATTCCCTTTAGCTCTTCTGTCCCGTGGGACATCATCAATAAACACGAGTGTCCCAGGGGGCCACTGGCAACCCGCATGCCCAAGCCATCACACTGCCTGACTCCCGTGTTTTTTCAGATGATTTCTATGCTTTTTGGGTAAGAGCTTTTTCCACGCCTTCCTTTTTCCATCCTTTTTTTTTGCCATCATTCTGGTAGATTGATCTTGGTTTCATCTGTCCCGAATGTTTTCCCCGAATTGGGTGGCTTTTTTTGATGTTCTTTGAAAGTCCCAATTAGCCTTTCCCTTGGGCTTTTTGAGTGGCTTTCACCCCGCAGTGCACCCTCTGGATTTACTTTTTCCCGCTTTTCTTTATGGTGAAATTGGGTATTGATCGCCTAAACCCCGGGGGTGTTTTCACTTGGTTTGTTGTGAAGGGTTTTTTTTCACCATGGAAAAAGATTGGTTGGTTGGTTGGTCATCGAGATTTGTGTCCCAGAGAGTGGTCCCTCTTTTTAAAAGTCATGGAACCTCAGATCCAGAAGGAGTATTGTTGATTGCATTCAGGCTGTTTGAACAGTGGACCACCCTTTTTCTCTCATGATGATCCTACATCAGTCAGTCTACATGTGTTTTATGGACCTTAAAAAGGAGAATGGCAGTGTTCCTTTAGGGATTCTGTGGAGGGTGCTGGAGATTTTGTGTTCCAAGGCCCTTAATAAGGACTCGTCAGTTCCTGTATAATCACAGTGAGAGCTGTGTCCACATACTCAGTTAAACATCATCACGCTTCTCTGTTGGTATGGGACTCCACGGACTGTGCTTTGTCACCAGTGCAGTTTGTGATTTTCATGGACAGGATATCCATGTACAGCAGGGGAGGGTGTCTAGTTTGGTGGTCTTAGAATTGTATCACTGGTCTTTGAAAACGATGTGTTCCTTTTGGATTTTTTGGGATGTGAACTCCAGCATGTATTAGGATGGTTTGTGTCCAAGAGTGAAGAGGCAGGGATAAAGATCAGACCTCTAAATTTGAGGTCATGGTCCTCAGTAGGAAAAGGTGACTGTCCTCTTCATGTAGGAGGTGAGTTACTACCTTAAATGAAGGAAACAGAATGAGGAGGTCAACAGATGGATAGGGAGGGTGAATGCAGTGATGCTGTTCTATACAGATCTGTAGTGGTGAAGAAGGAGCTGAGACAGAAGATCAAGCTCTGATTTACGTTGATCTACATCCCTACCCTCACCTATGGTCATGAGCTTTGAGACTGAAAGGGCAAGATGGTGGGTACAACTGGAGGAAATGAGCTTTTTCTGTAGTGTGGCTGGGCTTTCTGTTACAGACAGGCTGAGACCCTTCAGAATCTTTGCTACTATTAATCCATCACTTCAACACTCCTTGTCTTTCTCTAGAGCCATTACTGCCTTTCTGCTCAAATGTTACAATCTGTTACTGTCTCTTCTGACTCTTTTGTAACAAAGTGAGTTCAGTACACAGCACAATAATTCTGGCTTACCACGACTGGCGTATTGTCCTGCTAAAACGTAAGGCTTTACTTCTGTCATCTGTCGCCCCCATAACTAAAGAAAGGCTGCTATCATAGAGGAACTAAATCATCTTGGTATAACACTCTTCTGTTCCCCATGTCGTTATTGGGCACATAATCTGTTGGATTCTCCATATACTTGCAGAGTACCAGATGTTTTCAGAATAAAATCCTTCTATTTTTCCGCAATTCACAAACACAAGCTCACACTTCCATACTTCATAAGTATATATATATATATATAAACACACAATACCCCGTGCAGGTCACAGGCCAAACAGTAATATTCACGAGAAAGCACAATCTAACACTCAGGCTCGTCTGCCATTTAATGGCTACAAAGATGCCACTGCCAGAGATGAAAGAGGCTTTTGAGTGCCAGGCAATGTCCAGCAGTGCAGTTCCAGTCGTGCCATCTCTTTGTGGCAGTTATCCAAGTGTGGTTGTCAGGTAACTGCCCTGGCCTTCTTATGTCACTCATTGGTCACAGCGCTGTCCCTTCTTCAGCTGCTGTGCGGACCTCACCTGTTGTGGTTTCCTCGGAGGCTCAGTGTTGTGCTATCTGGTACAGAATTAGTGTTAACTGCATTACTAATGTTGTGCTTTTAAATACTTTGACCTGGGGACTCAGAAGTTCAAGCCAAAGCTTAAGCTCCAGAGCTAAAGACTTTATGTTGTAAACTTTATTCAAAATGAGAAACTGGCCTCCAACTAATGCAGTTGGCTTCATAATGTGTGAAGAAATTAAAGCCCAGTTCTTTTATACATGCATACAAATAAATGTTACCTGTTAGTTCAAAATGCTGAATGCCATTTGGTGTGAATGTCCAGGGCATTCTAGAAGATTCATTAACAAGACTGCTTGAGCGTGCCTCCCTCATGCCCCTCGTACATTCTCCTTCTGGCGCCCTCCACGTTCTCGTGGACATGTGTGAGTGTGCGCCAGCACTTGAGTCCATTTAATAGGCTTTTTGCAAGAGAAGGTTTTATTATTACTTTTTAATTTAATTTATGCTACCACAATTATTTGAATTATTCTGACATTAGTGAACATTTTACATTTTTAAATAAAATCTCTCTATTATAATAAAAATCTTGGGAGCGATACGAGATGTGACTTTCTCAGAGGCACTTTCATGTCTCGTGAGACGAGACTTTCTGCCAGGTGATTTAACCACGCATGGGAAATAAAAGACAAAGAGTAGATGACAAAAGTAGAATGTCGTAAAGAATTCAAAAGCGTTGCGTGATACACATGAGAGCAGGTTAGAGATAATGGAAGTACTGAAAATTCAAAGTCTCAAAAAAATGATAGTAAAGATTGCATTCGCAAACAAATGGAAATTATTACTCAATGAAATAGAGTTGAAATATATTGTTCGATTTAAACTTTAAATCGGAGACTTGTAGATCGTCTAATTCATGTTGCCATCAGGAAAAAAAAGTAGTGTTTCTTCCTAAGGAAGATGTGTATCCACGAAAATTAAAAGATTTGTCATTTGGTGTGAGGTGAAATCCCATAAGAAAATTTCAAGCACCGCACAAGACAAGACTGTATGCAAACAGATTTGAAAAAGTGCTGCCCACATAACCACACACACGGTTCAATCATTTCTCATTTGTGCAAATGTGGAGAGAAAGAAATGATATTCACTCATGGGCACTTATACGTTACGTTGTCACGATGTAATTCAAAACACGGAATCAAAATTCAATGTGATATTAGTGAAAAGGTAAAAGCGAAAAGAGATCAAATACAGTGGTGTGAAAAACTATTTGCCCCCTTCCTGATTTCTTATTCTTTTGCATGTTTGTCACACAAAATGTTTCTGATCATCAAACACATTTAACCATTAGTCAAATATAACACAAGTAAACACAAAAGGCAGTTTTTAAATGATGGTTTTTATTATTTAGGGAGAAAAAAAATCCAAACCTACATGGCCCTGTGTTAAAAAGTAATTGCCCCCTTGTTCAAAAATCACCTAACTGTGGTGTATCACACCTGAGTTCAATTTCCGTAGCCCCCAGACCTGATTACTGCCACACCTGTTTCAATCAAGAAATCACTTAAATAGGAGCTGCCTGACACAGAGAAGTAGACCAAAAGCACCTCAAAAGCTAGACATCATGCCAAGATCCAAAGAAATTCAGGAACAAATGAGAACAGAAGTAATTGAGATCTATCAGTCTGGTAAAGGTTATAAAGCCATTTCTAAAGCTTTGGGACTCCAGCGAACCACAGTGAGAGCCATTATCCACAAATGGCAAAAACATGGAACAGTGGTGAACCTTCCCAGGAGTGACCGGCCGACCAAAATTACCCCAAGAGCAGAGAGCGACTCATCCGAGAGGTCACAAAAGACCCCAGGACAACGTCTAAAGAACTGCAGGCCTCACTTGCCTCAATTAAGGTCCGTGTTCACAACTCCACCATAAGGAGGAGACTGGGCAAAAACGGCCTACATGGCAGATTTCCAAGACGCAAACCACTGTTAAGCAAAAAGAACATTAGGGCTCGTCTCAATTTTGCTAAGAAACATCTCAATGATTGCCAAGACTTTTGGGAAAATACCTTGTGGACTGATGAGACAAAAGTTGAACTTTTGGAAGGCAAATGTCCCGTTACATCTGGCGTAAAAGGAACACAGCATTTCAGAAAAAGAACATCATACCAACAGTAAAATATGGTGGTGGCAGTGTGATGGTCTGGGGTTGTTTTGCTGCTTCAGGACCTGGAAGGCTTGCTGTGATAGATGGAACCATGAATTCTACTGTCTACCAAAAAATCCTGAAGGAGAATGTCCGGCCATCTGTTTGTCAACTCAAGCTGAAGTGATCTTGGGTGCTGCAACAGGACAATGACCCAAAACACACCAGCAAATCCACCTCTGAATGGCTGAAGAAAAACAAAATGAAGACTTTGGAGTGGCCTAGTCAAAGTCCTGACCTGAATCCAATTGAGATGCTATGGCACGACCTTAAAAAGGAGCTTCATGCTAGAAAACCCCTCAAATAAAGCTGAATTACAACAATTCTGCAAAGATGAGTGGGCCAAAATTCCTCCAGAGCTGTAAGAGACTCATTGCAAGTTATCGCAAATGCTTGATTGCAGTTATTGCTGCTAAGGGTGGCCCAACCAGTTATTAGGTTCAGGGGGCAATTACTTTTTCACACAGGGCCATGTAGGTTTGTATTTTTTTTCTCCCTAAATAATAAAAAACATCATTTAAAAACTGCATTTTGTGTTTACTTGTGTTATATTTGACTAATGGTTAAATGTGTTTGATGATCAGAAACATTTTGTGTGACAAACATGCAAAAGAAGAAGAAATCAGGAAGGGGGAAAATAGTTTTTCATACCACTGTATATGGACAGAGGTGACATGACAGAAGTATGTAGGTATTGTTTGGCTTTAAACTTTTAAGTCGGAGACTTGTAGATCGTCTAATTCGTGTTGCCATCTGGGAAAAGTAATGTTTCTACACAATGAGGAGGCGTATCCGTGAGGATTAAAAGATTTGTCGTGTGGTGAAAGTGAAATGCACATATGTTAGCCAGTGGATCTACTGCATCAGACGTAGCCAAGCAGTATCATGACTACACGCAAACTTCCTGCATCTTGCAGCCTGTGAGAGACTTTTTAGTCATGCGGGCTCCTGTTCACTGCAAGAACCAGATTGTCGTTCCCAGGCCTGCCTTTCATATCTTTTAACCTCATGTCTTTTCTTCTTTTCTTTGATTCCCCCTTCTTTTTGTGCTGACCAGTATATACAGTTAGGTCCATAAATATTTGGACAGACACAGCTTTTTTCTAATTTTGGTTCTGTACATTACCACAATGAATTTTAAATGAAACAACTCAGATGACGTTGAAGTGCAGACTTTCAGCTTTAATTCAGTGGGTTGAACAAAATGATTACATAAAAATGTGAGGGAACTAAAGCATTTTTTAACACAATCCCTTTATTTCAGGGGCTCAAAAGTAATTGGAAAAATTAAATAACTGGAAATAAAATGTTCATTTCTAATACTTGGTTGAAAACCCTTTGCTGGCAATGCCAGCCTGAAGTCTTGAACTCATGGACATCACCAGATGCTGGGTTTCCTCCTTTTTAATGCTCTTCCAGGCCTTTACTGCTGCTGGCTTTACTTTCAGTTGCTGTTTGTTTGTTGGCCTTTCTGTCCAAAGTTTAGTCTTCAACAAGTGAAATACCTGCTCAGTTGGGTTAAGATCAGGTGACTGACTTGGCCATTCAAAATTTTCCACTTCTTTGCTTTAATAAACTCCTGGGTTGCTTTGGCTGTATGTTTTGGGTCATTGTCCATCTGTATCATGAATCAATTTGACGTCATTTAGCTGGATTTGAGCAGACAGTATGTCTCTGAACATCTCAGAATTCATTTGGCTGCTTCTGTCCTGTGTCACATCATCAATAAACACTAGTGTCCCAGTGCCACTGGCAGCCATGCATGCCCAAGCCATCACACTGCCGGACTCCACCGTGTTTTACAGATGATGTGCTATGCTTTGGATAATGAGCTATTCCACGCCTTCCTTCTCCATCCTTTTTTCTTGCCATCATTCTGGTAGAGGTTGATCTTGGTTTCATCTGTCCAAAGAATGTTTTTCCAGAACTGTGCTGGCTTTTTTAGATGTTCTTTAGCAAAGTCCAATCAGCCTTTCTATTCTTGAGGCTTATGAGTGGCTTGCACCTTGCAGTGCACCCTCTGGATTTACTTTCATGCAGTCTTCTCTTTATGGTAGACTTGGATATTGATACGCCTACCAAGCCCTGGAGTGTTGTTCACTTGGTTGGCTGTTGTGAAGGGTTTTTCTTCACCATGGAAATGATTCTGTGATCATCCACCACTGTTGTCTTCCGTGGACGTCCAGGTCTTTTAGCGTTGCTGAGTTCACCAGTGCTTGCTTTCTTTCTCAGGATGTACCAAACTGTAGATTTTGCCACTCGTAATATTGTAGCAATTTCTCAGATGGGTTTTTCTGTTTCTCAGCTTAAGGATGGCTTCTTTCACCTGCATGGAGAGCTCCTTTGACCGCATGTTGTCTGTTCATAGCAAAATCTTCCACATGCAAACACCACACCCCAAATCAACTCCAGGCCTTTTATCTGCTTACTTGAACACACCTGCCCATGAAATAGCCTTTGAGTCAATTGTCCAATTACTTTTGAGCCCCTGAAATAAAGGGATCGTGTTAAAAAATGCTTTAGTTGCCTCCCATTTTTATGTAATCTTTTTGTTCACCCCACTGAATTAAAGCTGAAAGTCTGCACTTCAACGTCATTTGAGTTGTTTCATTTCAAATTCATTGTGGTAATGTACAGAATAAAATGAGAAAAAAGTGGTCTCTGTCCAAATATTTATGGACCTAACCCTAATTGTATACACTCCCGTCTCTGTGGGCCTTAATCACACCCACAGGAAGCTAATAAAGCAATTGAGAACGATCGGACCCGCACATGCAGGTGTGACTCGCTCCAACTACCTCATTAACTCCCTGCGATCGTGCAACTGTGCCCACACAGAGTCGCCCGGCTTTATGGATTTGAAACTGGCCTTTTTTTTTTATTTGAAGCCGTGGACCCGCTACACCACAAAGTGCATATGCAGTATTAGACTGTCAGTGTACAGGATATCTCGTCACTGTAAGTAGTTTGCACTGTTCAGACATACTGTACATGTTACCTACTGTAGGTATAGACGAAAAACTGAGATTTGGAACTTTGTGTTATTTGTGCATCTTTATTTTGTAAAGATGTGATTTATTTTTACTCATTCTTTTATTTTATTATTTGGAAATAGCAGAATTTGCAAATTATTTTATATATTTTTTTGTCTTATTACCACATTTCTAAAAAATAAATCATTTATTATGTTCAAACAGTATTTCAGTACTTGACTAGTCTTTTCACCAAGTACTTTTTTACTCTTACTTGAGTAAGTTTTTGGTGGACTACTTTTTTACTTCTACTTGAGCAATATTATTTTGAAGTAACGCTATTCTTACTTGAGGACAATTTATGGCTACTCCACCCACCTCTGGTCTCCAGTAAGTCAGGGTAAATTAACCAGTGACTGTAGTACCCTTCAGCAATAACTTCGGGTGCACGAGTGGTTTGCGAAGACGAGACAAAACCTTTTACTCTGCTGGCACTTCCGGTAGGTGGCACAAGTACATTGAAAAGGGTGGAGGCGACATTGAGAAACAACAGCATCAGTTTTCTTAAGGTTTGTTCCTTTCTCTCTGTATATAAAATCCAACATCTGTCTGTCTGTCTGTCCACTTTCACTAGAAAACTACTTCTCGGATTTAGATCGGGTTGTTTTTTCTATAATTTGCTTGAATATTCCATTTGATTTTGTGACTTTTATCATCGCGCTAAATATCAGAGTTCGGTTGAGGCACCCATTTATTAGCGACTCCAGAGAGAGGCTGTGGGCCGAGGGAGGGAGGTGGGACCTCAGGTGTAGGGAGCGGGGCGGGACACTCCTCACTCACTCACATGCCAGCCTCCGTTTGAGTCGCTCTACCTCTCGCCGCGTGTTGCCTCCACTTAGTTAGTGATACCTGTTTGTTCAGCAGACAATATCATCTAGAGATTGTTAAGGAGTAACGTTTGATGTTTTGAGAGAGGATCAGTGCTAGGTGTGTTTTAGAGGGTACCTGCTCATTGGCCGAGATATCACAGCCTCTCCCGTCAGAGCTGAACATGATCAGATGCAGTGGCAACGTCTGACGTCGGAGCGCACCTACCTTCTGTTTGGCCAGAGATACCTTACCAACTTTTTACATTTTTGGCAAAGAGATCCCAGCTACATTCTCACCCTGATAGCAAAACCAAAAATATTGTACATGAAGAGGCACTCAGATACGAAAGCTATCAATATAAATTCTTCTCAATACAAATTATTACGTTTTTGTAATTTTTTATTGATTTTTAAAGTTTGTCCTGTTTCACTACTACGCAGACAGAGCCATAGGGGACAGTTCGTTTTCTAATAAATCCCATTTTCTAACTTTAGCGTGACTCTCCCTCACAGAACTACAGTAATCAATATGTGATGTTACCAGAGCACTTACAAGAACAGCAGTACTACTAGGTGTGAGGAACAGACGAAGATGAATTGTAAATATGCCGAGCAGGTGATATTGCTAATACGAGCTTTGAAAGATTGTGTTCTGTCGAGGATGACACCCTGAGGAGAAGGAAAAACTTTAGAACCATTAATTGTCAAGGAAAAAACGGTCAAGTTTGGCGAGAGGAGGACTTCAGTGTTATCATTATAAAGTTTGAGAAAATTAGAAGACAAGTAGATTTTTATATCAGAAAGGCAGTCAGAAAGGATGCGGGTAGGAAGGGTAACAAATATCCAAAATATGAGATGGAGTGAGAGTATCTAAGGATTTGTAAACCATAAGCAGTATTTTAAAGTTAGTTCTGAATGACACAGGCAACCAGTGTAGTGACATCAAAACTGGAGAAATGTGTTCGGATTTTCTTTTCCTAGTTAGGATTCTAGCAGCTGCATTCTGCACACTTGCAATCTATTGATGTCTTTTTTTGGGTAGTCCTGAGAGGAGTGCGTTACAGTAATCTAGTCGACCGAAAACAAAAGCGTGAACTCACAGTGTGGCCCACTGATTTGTAAAACATTGGATTCAAATGAGCTGTGTACGGCAGAGGCACTGAAGACACTTTTTCACTTGTCGTTGTAAATTACCACAAGACCACCACCTCTACCAGATGATGACAGGTACTGTATAGACCAACACTTGGTGTACAGCCCGATTCAGATGGAGAAAGTCATTAGGCTGCTGCCAGGTTTCAACAGACGCATAAGATAAGTTAGGCTGGAGAAAGAAAAAACAAAATCTGCAAGGGTACCAAATCCAAAAGACCACCCAACCCCCACTGGGCATTCTACCTAACATCTTCTTCTTCTTCTTCTTTCAGCGCCTCCCATTAGGGGTTACCACAGTGGGTCATCTTGTTCTATCTCTTCCTGTCCTGTCCTCATCATCTTGCTCTGTTACCCCCATCACCTGCTTGTGTATCTCACCACATCCATAAACCTTCTCTTAGGCCCTACCAAACAAAATGTTTTAATTCATTCCTCTGCATCTCAAACTTTATGAGACAGGATTTGAAGAATTTTGTCTCGTGGACTGCTGGGGCACTTTCGCCTTCATTGCAGGTGGCTGTAAGTTGTCTTGATACAATGGTGGTGGTGCAAGTCACCACTACAGAAGAAACAGAAAAGACAGCACCATGCCTCCCCAGTCAGGGTCCTGCAGCAGCAACAACTCAATTATGTCCAAACCCTTCATTTGGTGTTTTTTCAGCCATTCAGAGGTGGACTTTCTCTTTTACTTGAAATTATTGTTCTGCTGAATCACCCAGCTTCAGATCACGGACTGATGACCAGACATTCTCTTTCAGGACCTTCTGGTAGAGATCTAAATTCAGGCTTCCCTCAATTATTGTAAGTTGTCCAGGTCTTGACATCCCACACACCATCACACTCCCACCACCATGCTTGACTGTGGGCGTTATGTTCTTATTGTGGAAAGGTCTTTTAGCATCAGTCTGGATGGAACGCGACCTGTGTCTTCCTTAAAGGTCCACTTTTGACTCATCAGTCCACAGAACATTACCCAAAGGTTTTGGGGTAATCAAGGTGGCTGTGGGCAAACATTAGAGAAGCCTTCATACATTTTAGCCCAGTGTTTTCTAATGGTGGAATCATGAAGGATGATATGAACTGAGCTGAGACAGTCAAACTTGCTTTGTCGTGTTGAATTGCCACTGTGAGACAAGCCTATGATTAATGATGTCATGTGACCTTCTCACTTTGACTAATCTGGAGATGGGTTGTGTATTAAAGTAAACGGTAAGATGACTGTCACATCACAATACAAATCCAAAAGAGCAACACTGAAATCTTCTTATCCCTCACAGTGCCAAGCATGTCTGACCACTGCTGTGCTGTCTGCCCTAAGGTGCCCTGGAGGAATTGGTGTGTGTCTGCCATTCTAGAACTCTCTGTCAATGGCTGCTGCTGCACTTCCATGGTGCCAAATAAGGGAACCTGCACATGTCGGCTCTTCACCTGCACTTGCACTTTGAGCAGCTTTATCATCACCATCAGATATCAGGGTCTCCAACTCCATTCCTGGGGGTCTGTAAAGGCTACAGGTTTTCTTTCCAACCCTCTTCTTAATTTTGCCTTCTTTTAAAGTGACTTCCATTATAAGACCGGACAATGGAATTCTTTCTTTTTTTTCTGTAGTTAGCAGCCATACAATAATAAGACCAGCTAACCTGTACCCACCATTAGAACATTAGAACGCTCTAGATGAGAACAGGCCATTCAGCCCAACAAAGCTCGCCAGTCCTATCCACTTATTTTTCCCAAAAAACTATATGGTGACATTTGAACTGTCTTCACCTTTTATGTTCATGCGCATCTCCAACAAGCTGTGGCTCAATGATATCTGTATACACAAACATGGTGGAAAATCCACCTGTGACATTAGTCGAATGAGGTGACCTTTTAGATGGGGTTTCTGGATCAGTTCCCAGACTGTAACTCAGTTCTCCTGGTCACATGGAGCAAAATGTTTTTATCATTAGAACATTACAACACTCTAGACGAGAACAGGCCATTCAGCCCAACAACTCTTGCCAGTCCTCTTCACTTATTTCTCTCTACTATAAGAAAAATTCCTGGAAAGGAAAAGGAAGGCGACGATATGTGATCTTCTCGGAAGTTCTCAGAAGACATTTAAAAGACTCACGAGACAAAACAGACTTGCCACAGAGCATCTACGCAGGGACCGTAAACATGAGACTTGGTGCCAAGAGATTGTCACAGGGTCGTCTCGTGCGGACGTGGAACATGAGATTCTTGCAAGACACACCCTACTTACAAAAGATATCATATAAGAGCACACCCATCAAAAAACAGTCAGTCTCAGTAAAAGCACGTAGTGCACTCACATCCTGTGCTCTCAGCACACATAAGGACAATACGGAGAATAGACACCCAAAGGCATTGGCGACAAAATGCAGATAAGAGATTCGAAAGCAGTGGAATTGAAAGGCTCAAACAAATGATGGCGCAATACACATGCAGAGAAAGGTACAGAATATGAAAGCAGTAAAATTCGAAAGCATTGTAGCGTCCCAGCCAGGTTGAGGCCTCTTTGGTTTTAAGTGACTGTTCGGTCCGATTGAGGGAGGGGAGTACAACAGGAGGACTGATAGCGGGTATTGATTGATGTGGTAAGGGGGGCAGGCAGGGGATGAGGGATTGGAGAGGGTGCTAGAAAGTTGTGTTTGGGGTTAGGAAGTCGCAATTGTTTAAGTAAAACTTTTGTGACACTTTATCATGTCAGTTGCTACAGTATCAAAGAAAAGATAGAAAAGATCACATTACCGCAAACAAAAGGTGATTAATCATCAGAGCCAGGTGTAATTGAAAAAACAGCAGGACAAATCGAGGTCGGAAATAAAAGGTAAAGTAGACAACAAAGTCTTTTCACATTCGCATCATTCAATGGACAAAATGTGGATTTACACAATAATAGACCAGACACTATGAGGATCTGTGGTCCCGGAACAATTAAAGCAATGACAAGTTGAATTTCAAAGAATACACAATTCGGTCAGGTGTATATTGATGATCACGGAGAAGCGATGCAAATTTCAACAGACAAAAAGAAAGGTAATATATATATTCCGCGAATAACATTACACACCAAAGAAGATTGTGATATTCCATTCGTATTAAACTGTTTACAGTTTACCGTTAGAATAGCTTTTGTTATGACAATCAATAAATCACAGGGACAAATATTAGCAAAAGTCGGATTATTTATTAGAGAAATGGAAACAATATTTTAGTTATACATTGCATTGTCACAATGTGTCTCCAAAAATATTGTTTTTAAAGAAGCTTTAAAGTAAAAATGTAAATAATGAAATTGAAACAATTCCAAAGAAAAAAAAATTTTATTGTATATCTGATTAAACAATCACAGGGGTTGGCGAGCAAAGCGATCAGGGGACGAAGCTCCCTCGTATTCCAAAAAGACATCAAGTCGAGTTTTGAAAGTCCCTAACGTCTTACTGTCTACCACACTACTTGGTAGCTTATTCCAAGTGTCTATCGTTCTTTGTGTAAAGAAAAACTTCCTAATGTTTGTGCGAAATTTACTCTTGACAAGTTTCCAACTGTGTCCCCGTGTTCTTGATGAACTCATTTTAAAATACAAGTCTCGATCCACTGTACTAATTCCCTTCATAATTTTAAACACTTCAATCATGTCACCTCTTAATCTTCATTTGTTTAAACTGTAAAGGCTCAGCTCTTTTAATCTTTCCTCATAATTCAACCCCTGTAGACCTGGAACCAGCCTAGTCGCTCTTCTCTGGACCTTTTCTAGTGCTGCTATGTCATTTTTGTAACCTGGAGACCAAAACTGCACACAGGACTCCAGATGAGGCCTCACCAGTGTGTTATAAAGGTTGAGCAGAACCTCCTGTGACTTGTACTCCACACATCAAGGCGCTATATAACCTGACAGTCTGTTAGCCTTCTTAATGGCTTCTCAACACTGTGTGGAAGTTGATCCTGTCAAATCAATTACGATTCTTAAATCCTTCATATAAGGCGTGCTTTCAATTTTTAGACCTCCCATTGTGTATTCAAAACTCACATTTTTATTTCCTGTGTGTAATTCTTTACATTTACTGACATTAAATTTCATCTTCCACAAATCTGCCCAAGCCTGTATGCTATCCAAGTCCTTCTGTAATGATAAAACGGATTCCAAATTATCTGCCAATCCTCCTATCTTGGTATCATTTGCAAACTTAACCAGCTTGTTACTTATATTCCTATCTTAATCATTTATCTGTACTAATAAAAGGCAAAGCCCTCACTCACTGACTCACTCACTCATCACTAATTTTCCAACTTCCCGTGTAGTTGGAAGGCTGAAATTTGGCAGGCTCATTCCTTACAGCTTACTTAAAAAAGGTAGGCAGGTTTCATTTCAAAATTCAACGCATACCGGTCATAACTGGAACCTAAGTTGGTCCATATACTGTACTAGCAAAATACCGACACATGGCGAGAGTAGTGTGTTAAAGAAGTTATGAAAAGAAGGAAATATTTTAAAAATAACATCAAAGTAATTGTTTTGTCACTGTTATGAGCGTTGCTGTCATATATATATACACACACACACACATAAAAACATTGTGAACTGGGACCCGGACACAGGCAGACAAACAACATAGTTCCACCACACACCGTTTATTTACAATAATATTTACAATTTGTGCTCACGTGCACCCCCAGTGCCTCCAGCACCGTTCCCCCAAATGTCCAGGCATCACAGTCTCTGTGCCTCTCTTTTGGCCGCCTCCCGTCCTCTCTCCAGCTTTATCCTCTTCCACCCGACATCCACTGCTGACTGGAGGGAGACGGCCTATATGAGAACCGGATGGGCTCCAGCTGCTTCCGGCAATCAGTCATAGCCACACCCCAGTGTGGCGGAAGTGCCGGCTGCGCCCCGGAGCTGTCCGGGTGTCCCCTGTCGTCTTCCCCCCAGCACTTCCTGGTGTGGCGGAAGTGCTTGACTCCAGGGATATGCAGGCATTGGGGCGCCAACATAACCAGGATGGCCACCCCCTCGCAGTCTGGAGGAGGCACAAGCCCTCCTCCGGTCCTCCTGAGCGTCCCGGCCGGGGACCACAACATATATACATATATATATATACATATATATATATACATATATACATATTTACATATACACATACACATATCTATATATATATATATATATATATATACATATGAACATCTACATATATATACATATATACATATAACATATATATACACACTAGCAAAATACCCGCTTAGCGAGAAGAAGTAGTGTGTTAAAGTAATAATGAAAAGGAAACATTTTAATAATAGCGTAACACGATTGACAATATAATTTTGTTGTCATTGTCATGAGTGTTGCTGGCATATATATATATATTTATATATATATAGCAAAATACCCGCGTTTATGGAGATAGTGTGTTAAAGAAGCAATGAAAAGAAAAGGAAACATTTTGAAAAAAACATAACATGATTGTCAATGTAATTGTTTTGTCACTGTTGTGAGTGATGAGTGTTGTTGTCATATATATATACATATATATATATATACACATACACACACACATATAAACATATATACATATACATATATATCTACATATATACACATACATATACAGTACATACATATATATATCTACATATATACACATACATACATACACACACACATATATAAACATATATATACATATACATACATATCTACATATATACACACACAGCTATTTCAGTATCAGTGCAATGCAACGCTGCTTGTTAAAACGGATGACACCGCTCTTACGTGCAAGTCTCGTGGATATTATGAACTATCGTATTTGTTCAAGTTCAATTTAAATTTTAAATAGAAGGAACTTTTATTTAGTCGACAGAAATATCTTTGGTAGGAATGGTAAAACAGACAGGAATATTATTATTGAATAAATCAACTCAAACCTTAAACAACTTATAATATTTTGCTCTCCATAAAATATATCCTGTCTAAATTATACAAGTTAGAAATAAAGTAAACGTTAAAAGAACAAACATTCAAATTTCTTTACTCTTATGTAATTTAATATAAAAAATAAACTTAGATTTTAAATATTCCAAAAGATTTTGCTCTCCATATAAATATATCCTGTCAAAATTATACAAATTCAAATATGAACATGCTGCATAACAAAACCTGGAAATATAAATAAATGTGTTCCTTTCAGCAATAACAAATCAAATCATTCAGTTGTCTTTGCTCATATGTCATTTTAGAGCTGGACGCCTGGCATCTTTTTTTGGCCACAGGTTCGTTTCTGTTTGGTGTGAGGTTCTGTGTTGTGGAGATTCTCAGGATGGATTGCAGGTGCTCATCAGTGAGGCGACTCCTGTGTGCTGTTTTGTTAGTCTTTATCACTGAGAAGAGCTTCTCACACAGATATGTGCTACCAAACATGCACAAGGTTCGAGCCGCATGTAGATGGACTTTTTTTGTTCATCAAAGTCAGTGCGCTCAGTTTATCAGCAAAGTGCGTATTTGGGAACACCGTAGTGACGACTTGGTTTAACATTACTTGGCAACAGGGAAAGTGGGGCAAATTGCACTGGTGGATTTGTGTCTCCCATAAAAGCAGCTTCACTTGAAATCACTTTGTGATTGTGCACGGGTTAAAACGTCCGCTGAAGTGTCAGATTCTTATTTAATTATGCTGTTTCTGTATCTTCTGCATTGCATTCAGGTTACCCTGATGTTTTGTCTCATAGTGCCGTCTTAGATTAAATTCTGTAATTACAGCCACATTAGCTCCACAAATGAGACACACGGGTTCAGTAAACATATACTCAGCCTCCCATCGGTTTTTAAAGGCTCTATTTTCAGAATCAACTTTTCTCTTCAGCATCGTGTGAGCTAGCTTCGCAATAACTTGCAGCATCATAACTAAGTGTTCGGCAAGGCAGCTGAAGCGCTGCATTATGGGATCTGTAGTTTATTGTGTTACCAGCGCTTCATATACCCGGGCTTTAATAACAATAATACAGTATATAAAATGATCTCGCGGGCGGATATAATTACGCCGGGCGGATGTGGCCATGCCCTTGAGTTTGACACATATGGACTAAATAGAACTTGAAAAGATATATTTTTCAAATGTGATCAGCGCAATTCAGATAGAGTTGGCGCACTACAGCCTGCATGCCTCAATGAGTCATCCTCCCCTCGCTCTTACTTTTTTACCGTTCATCTAATGAATACACTGAGTATGGCTTTACCAAAACAATCATTGATGGCGAATAAAGTATCCATTATTCGAGTATGTAGTTCGGGATATATATATACATATATATACACCCGCGTATCACAGAGTAGTGTGTTAAAAAAGCTAGAAAAAGAAAAGGGAACATTTTAAAAATAACGTAACATGACTGTCAATATACAGTATTTGTTTTGTGAGTGTTACTGAGTGTTGCTGTCATCAAGGATTTGATTATCATTATTTCTTTCAATCAGGTTCGTATTTGTAGGATGTGTTGTGTTCAAGTTACATTCCGTGTTTGTCAATCGTTGTAAAGATGACAGGTTTCTTTCATCGATTCGTTTCTTACTGCATCAATAAACAGCTCGTCTTCTTCTTTATCTGAGACCTGAAAAAACTGCATGCACGGGTTTTTTACACTGTCTTCCTTTAGCGGGATACTGACTTTTTCCAACGTGTGCTTTGTTTTGGATTTATGAATATGCTTGTATGTATCAAACGCTTCATATTTTTGCTGCCTTTTCAATTGTGTAATTCGGTTTTTGTTCAGCACTCTTTGGAACTGTTGCTTTGTATCTGTGCACTGCGTCAGTTCACGTGAGCCACTCGGTGTACATGCATCGAAGGTTCCCAGCTGTGCTGGTGCCATCTCGTGCTATGTCCATGGCTGTATTTAATGTTACCTTAGTCCTGGCACTTAAAACTTTCTCTCGCAGTTTCGCTGAGTTTGTGTCAAACACCACCCTGACCATCTCATCTTCCTCTCCATAAGCACAGTCCTTCACCCGTGAATATTTACCTGTGGCAGTTTGCTATTGGATTGAGCTGACGGACGGCCTTATATGGGCAGGCACTAAATTACAAACGCCAGCGGCAGCCTGTCTATGAACTTAATTTAAAGTGTAGGTTTACACGTGCTTTGTTTCAGTAGCAGAACTCATAAATATGGTTGTATATGTCACTTTCGCTTCGCTTCTTATTGTTTAGCTGCCTTCTCAATTATATAATGCATGTTTTCTTAAGCGCTTTTTGAGGTCTTCCTGATTTTCTATGTACTGCGTGATTACGTGGGAGGCGTGATGATGTCACGAAACTCCGCCCCGCGTTGAAGCTCATCTCCATTACAGTAAATAGAAAAACTGCTTCCAGTTATGACCATTACGGGTAGAATTTCGATATAAAACCTGCCCAACTTTTGTAAGGAAGCTGTAAGGAATGAACCTGCCAAATTTCAGCCTTCCACCCACACGGGAAGTTGGAGAATTAGTGATGAGTGAGTGAGTGAGTGAGTGAGTGAGGGCTTTGCCTTTTATTAGTATAGATACATATACATACATACATACACACACACATATACTTATATACATACAGATACATATACATATATACACACATACACATATATATACACACATACACACACATATATATATATATATATATATATATATATATATATATATATATATATATATATATACATACAGACACATATATCTCTACATTGTGGTACATAGAGCTCTCTCGCTCCTTGAACCCCTATCCACGACTCCAAACACCAGGTAAAAGTCCTCAAGTTGACTTTATTCTTCAGCCACAGTGTACAAAACACCCTCTCCTCCACAATACTCATTAAACTCACACAAATACTCAATGAATCAATCCTCCAGCTCCCAGGCGTGTTGCCACCCTTCCACCCAGCTCAGCTCGCTGTCTGGGATCTCCCACAGTCCTTTAATATTCCCTGACCCGGAAGTGTTCCTAATCCCCAGTCCATGTGACTCTTAATCCCTTGTCAGGTACAAGTTCATTTCTTCATCCCGGAAGCCCGTCGCTCTTCCTATGACGAACTTCCGGGTCATAGGGCACGAAGAAGTCTTCGGTCCTCCCTGCAGCTGCCTCTTGTGGCCCCCATGGCATCCAGCAGGGCTGTGTATAAAAACTCCATTGTCCATGATGCCCTGCTGGTCTTCTGGGGACCTCCATGCTGCAAGGAGGGCTCCACCTGGTGGCTTAGGGGTATTGGCCGGGATAAGCGGCCGCTATCCTGCACAACATATACATACATATCTACATATATACACACATATATATATATACATATCCACATATATATATACACATCTATATACATATCTACATATATATATATATATATATATATATATATATATATATATATATATATATATATATATACACATTCATACATACATACTGTCTGGAATGAGTGTTGGGGTGTTTTGTGCACATTGGACTGGGTCTGAGTGACCATAAGTATCGTAAATATTGTAAATAAACACGTGTGGTGGTTGAAGAACAACATGTCCGCCAGTCTGTGTCGGGTTGGCTCCACAATACACACACATATATCTACATATATATATATACTGTATATAGCAAAATCCCCACGCTTCGCATCGACGAAGCACTGCTTTTAAATTTTTATTAAAAAGAAAGAAAACGTTTTTAAACTGAGGGAATAACTATCTGTTAAGGATCTCTTTGTATACCACGTTGTCAGTTCAGCAGTCCGGTTGTAATATGACCAAGCTGTGCACTGAGATTACTTTTGAGAATGCAACGTATAGTTTTGTCCAAGAGAAAAGCAATGTTGCCTCAAATCAATGGCAACCTTTTGTAGGGTCTGTCCCTGAGACTTATTAATTGTCATCGTGAAGCAGAGCCTTACTGGAAATTGGAGGCATTTGAATTGAAATGGGAGATCAGAGGGTGTAACGGTGATGCGAGGAATACATTCAGAGTGTGGAGAAACTCTAGAGACAGCGTGTGTATTAACTTGTGGATTTTTCTGTGAGTATTTGGTGGCAGCGTCACAAAGTTGCTTCTGTAAGACCGCGTTAGCTGTGGAGCTCAGCTCGGAGCATATTCTTTTCCTACCTTGTCAATTGTGTAATGCATTTTTTGAACAGGTTTGATGCATGGAAGTGATCACTTGTACTGCGTTCAGTAAGTTCACGTGAGCTGCTCTCTTGTGTGATGTTGCGATGTCCACGGCTTTATTTAATGTTAGCTAAGACCCGGCACTTAAAAGCGTTTTCGCTACAACAATTTTAACTCCATTACAAAGTGATCCAAAGTCTTGTTTATACCTTGTGTCTTCTCATTAAACTTGTATCTTGCGAATAAAATATTCGACAAAGGCATGACAAACGGCAGTGGGAGCGTGTCCATAAACTTAACTTAAACTTACGGTTTACACCATTCTTTGTTTCCGCAGTAGCTGCACTTATGAATAAGCTTGTATGCGTTTTTCTTCAGCGCTCTTTGGGAGCTCTTCCTTGTTTTCTACGTACTGCGGCCACAGTCAGTTCACGTGATTACGTGGGAGACGTGATGATGTGACACGCAGCTCCGCCCCCCACGGCCATCGAGCTAAAGTCCATTACAGTATATGGAGAAAAATAGGTTCCAGTTATGACCATTATGCGTAGAATTTCGAAATGAAACCTGCCCAGCTTTTGTAAGTAAGCTGTAAGGAATGAGCTGCCAAATTTCAGCCTTCTACCCACACGGGAAGTTGGAGAATTAGTAATGAGTCAGTCAGTCAGTCAGTCAGTCAGTCAGTCGGTGAGGGCTTTGCCTTTTATTAGTATAGATACAGCCATAGCCTGCTCTGCCCCATAGATGACTTACCTTGCATCCTCACAGACTCAAAGTTGTCCTCGACTTCCAAGACTGGCCGGCCCTTTTCAGACTATGACTAAGATGGCTACCCACTTCCATTCAGACGATATCCAAAGAGCCAGCTGCTTATAAAACCACACACAGCAGGAACAGACAGAGGGTTGGACTTCAGCTAAATAGGCGACATCATGACGGGTTACAGGAAATGTACGGTGGAGTGGGACTTGCACCGGTGAAATTACTGATCATTACTGAAGCTGTTTAATACTACTTAGATAGATAGATTTGGTTAAAAATTAAATAAACTACACTAGTCTGAAACTAACATATATGGAAAGCATTTTTTTTTTTACTTATTGATAAAGAACAAAGTATATTTTGCTAATGACAGAACTAAAAGTTAACAGAGTAGAATATACAATTGAAACGGAGACCTACTGTATAGCCACATAAATACAACACAAACTGAGCACGAAATCTTCCCCACATGTGATGGATAAATATTTGCCTCTTTATGTAATAAAAACTAGAAAAAAGTGATAAACAATAAAGTTTAACAATTAAAGTTTTATTGATTAAAACATGACTCAAAACAAAACAAAAAAAAGGTTTCAAAGAAAGGACCAATAATGGCGGTGGTCTCACCCAGGTGACCAGAGTTCAGATCTCAAGTCCTCCCTGCCCAGAGCCTGCATGTTCCCTCCATGTCCCTGAGGGTTTCCTCCCGGTGCTCCGTCTTCCTGCCACACTCCATTGGCTGCTGTGAGTGGGCTTACCCTGCGGTGGGCTGGCGTCCTGTCCAGGGATTGTCTCTGCCTCGCACCTGACTCTTGCTAAGATTGTGCTCTACCATGACGCCTGTTAATTCTTTATTATTGATGTGTCCCACGATTAGTTTCCTAACTGGAAATCTCAGTGTATAGTAAGAAGGTAACGGCGTCTCTTAGCATTACTGTTCTCATGAGGCATGGCTGAAACAGGGCGATGCTAATATGCTTTTATTACTTTCAGTAAAAGTGACACAAGGAAACAAAGACATTTATTAAACATCCTTTTGAAACAGTAGCGTTTTTGACAAGGTACCTATAAATTGATTACGTTAATTTAAAATTCTTAGATGGCATAAGTCTGAGACTAAAAGACATTTCTGCTTACAGCGGCCATCGCTTCATCGTTGCAGCCTTTACAATAAGCGGGCAGTTCATCCTTGATGTGGGCGTGTCGTGAAAGGCACCGTGGGCGTGGTGTTGAGGGCATTCCGTCACTGACGTAATAGCTACTGTGTATCCACCGCGTGCTACAGTTCTTCTCTGTTTGCTCGTAGGAGACCCTCGCGCTCCAACTTATCCACGACCATAACATCAAGCAAAGGTGCAGAAGGTGAGACAAAGTCGAACGTGGGGATCTCGTGCGGGTGGGACTGCCAGCAGAGAGGAAGATCGCGACATGCTGAGAGGCTTTAAATTTGAGGAGGTGCCTGACGCCGCGTGGTTCCCTTTTAAGTGTCAGGGATCGAGCGCTACGTGGAGGAGGAGGCGGCACAGTCACAATATCACGAGTTTATTGTGGGTGACGGGGGTCGCGCACGTTTAGCTGCTGCAGAGTTAATTTGATTTACGGTCGGTGTCCCGTGAAATGCAATGCTACATCTGACTTGGCGGAGGCGCGTTAAATTGGGACTAGTGATGGGCTGCTCGACACTGACTTGTAGTCACCGTGTCAGGCCGCTTCGAGGCTTGTGTCCAAATGCGCCCGTCACGTGATTCGGAGGCACGCTAGCGTCATGACGTCATTGATAGCCGCGCAGTCAGCAGTCGATTGGTCAGCCCCTCATCTGCTGATCGCCTTTGGCTCTTAAAGCAGTTGGCTCTGCTGCATCTGCAAGGTTTGCCGACGCGAGTTTAAATCATGAGGCCCTGCTCCCTGCCCAAAGTTAAAAAAGCACTTATAAGAAAACCCAGTTTTGTAGTACTTGGCTGTAAGTTAACAAATACTTTTAGGTGACATTATGACAGATTCGCATGGGGCATCTCGTTCCTTGGTGTGTAGTTTTGTCCACCTAGAATCTGTAACAAATTAATAAGCATTTATTTTTCGTAAGGCAGCGCGTATTATGTCGATCATATCAGAGAGGCTAAGAAACGCTTCACCAAAGCCGACTTGTATCTGCGCACGACACTCCTCATTAAACGTTTTTACTGCTCAGTGATTCCCAGATCTGTAGCTGATTTGTGTTATTGATTTACAAAACGCAATGTGAGTAAAAGCGAGCTCTGTATAGCTAATCACAACTGTCTTTAAAACAGAATCAGTGCAATCAACAGCGTCTTCTGCAGTTTAGGGAAAGGCTTGGGATTTCTGTGTTAATGAGACAAAAATGTTGAAAAGAAACTTTGTGAATTCATAAAGAGGTGAACATAAAGATCACTCAAGTACTGACAAGAAGAAGCAGCTGGATAAGCACATCTGGAGCCAAACTTTCAAAAAACGTCTGACTTTGTCAGCAACATCCTTTCCTTGTGAATTCATCTTATCAAAGGGGTGTAAATAAGTAAACTTCCGAAGTTCAGCAGTAAATCATTTATGGAAATAGAATTCTTGACAGACGAAGCTTTTGTCGTTTCTGTTTTCTTAAACCATCTTCAGTCCCACAATCCCCCGCAGTCACTGACACGTTTAACGTTCTCTGCTCCTCACCTGTCGTGTTACCCAAAGCATCAACACGGAGTTTCATTCAAGGCTTTACCGTCCGTCCTGTCACACACATAAAACAAGACACACATTTCATCTACATACGTGTTCAATAATAATAATAATAATAATAATAATAATAAACTGGCAGGAATGAGATAAGGTGATAATATCTATGAGAAGAGCCCTCATGTCATCAGGGTGAGGAGGTGCCTTGTCTCCCGTTACGTGAGCTCGTCTGCCGCCCCTCACTTACACTGGCACGCGTTACACTGCGGGGGGCAAATGCAATGGAGAATACCGACAATGTACACCGTCAGAAGTGCAATAAATCGACTGTACACTCAAGCATTCAATTGTCAAACGTAAAAATACAAAGGAGAACATTTCAGATAAATGATGAGTTTTGTTAATTATTAATAGCCTAATGCAACATAACTATTATATGTGTTGTTACTTTTTTATTCTCACCAAACGTTACATATCTGCATGGGAAATGAATATGGGTAATATGTTTACAATGAATCTGATTAAAATACGCTGTTAAATATATTAATGAACAAACTGAGACACATTGGCCTTTTATCACAAAGCGTGCGCTGTCATTTAGGACACAATGCATTGTTAACGTCACGCACTCTCTACTGGCGCTGATGTCACGAAAACAAAGAAACAGCGCAGTCCATGAAACTCACAGTCTCCTTGATTTCTGACCTTATGATTAGTTGTCAATATCATATAAATAAAGTCATTTTAAGAAGATGACAAGTCTGCTACAGTCAGTTCAATAAACGCTCCATTTAAAATGTTTGCATATACAGAATATAAAACAGAATCTCAATGAAGTGTGACTCGTGAGTCGTTACAAATAATATGTGACACTGAGAAATTATAATTTAAAATAACGGGACCAAGTAAAAACTATGACTTCCTAAAACGGATACTGTAAACGTAGGCATTTCAATAACTCATTTAGGAGGCTTGTGATTTATTTCAATATCGATTTAAGAGCTCAGTAAGCCACCTGTTGTACTAAACGGCCGCTCAAACAGCACTTAACAGTAAATCGTCTAACAACTCAATATAAGACAATGAAACGAAGAGGCCGCGCAACCGACAATGAAGGCTCACGCTGTCCTGCTGCGTGTTTGGAAGGCGCTGATTGGCTGAAACTGTTTATGGCGACTTGTCCCAAGATGGAAATGCTGTATGGCGATCAGAAACGAAAAGACACATTTAGGCATGCTGGACAGTCGTTTATGTGATGTTTATCTACAATACGAATCCAGTAGAACACCAGGGTCTCCAAACACTCAAATATGAAACTTATTACGTTTTAGAGTGAAACTCTTTACATACAACGTACAATTAGGGGCACATGACCCTTTCACTGACAACGGTGACCCACCCCTCCCTTGATAGCTCGATTTACTCGTTGTCAGTCCACAAGGCGAGGATCAATGGCGCGCCCTCTGATGTCGTTACTGAGATACAGTTATGAGACCATTGAGCCACCTAATGGGGTAATTAATGAACCCCTGTTAATTCTTTGAATTTTTGTTTCTCATTGGTTGAGCTTTCAAAGTAGCAATATGTTTAATATCTGACATGCCTTATGGACACAGAAAATATGTAATATGCATCATAACTAAATTAGACAGGTGTATAAATGTGGGCCCCCCAACAGAGATATGACAGCAATACTTGGCTGAGCCTCCTTTTGCTCCTTTGAGCCTCTAGACGCTGTCCTCCTATAGCCTGTGATGACTGTCTGGATTCTGGATGGAGGTATTTCTGATTCTTCTTCCATACAAAATCTCTCCAGTTAAGTTCAATTTGATGGACAGCCTGCTTCAGATCATCCCATAGATTTTCGATGATATTCAAGTCAGGGGACTGTGACGGCCATTCCAGAACATTGTACTTCTCCCTCTGCATGAATGCCTTTGTAGATTTTGAACTGTGTTTTGGGTCATTGTCTTGTTGGAATATCCAACCCTCGTAACTTGAACTTTGTGACTGATGCTTGAACATTATCCTGAAGAATTTTTTGATATTGGGTTGAATTCATCCGACCCTCGACTTTAACAAGGGCCTCAGTCCCTGAACTATCCACGCAGCCCCACAGCATGATGGACCTCCAGCACATTTGACAGGAGGTAGCAGGTGTTTTTCTTCAAATGCGGTGTTCTTCATCTGCCATGCAAAGCACTTTTTGTTCTGACCAGATAACTCATTTGTGTCTCATCAGCCCAAAGCACTTTGTTCCAGAATGAATCTGGCTTGTCTAAATGAGCATTTAAATACAAGTGACTCTGTTTGTGGTATGAGTGCAGAAAGGGCTTCTTTCTCATCACCCTGACATACAGATGTTTTTTTTTTCTGCAAATTACGCTGAATTGTAGAGATGTCCAGATACACCATCTGCAGCGAGATGTTCTTGAGGTCTTCGGAGGTGATCTGTGGTTGACTGTCACCATTCTCACAATCCTGCCTCTCCATATGACGCTCCTGTATTTTTCTTGGCCTGCCAGACCTGCTGAGTTGGTTTACAGCAACTGTGCCTGTGGCCTTCCATTTCCTGATTCCATTCCTTACAGTTGAAACTGACAGTTTAAACCTCTGAGATCGCTTTTAGTAGCCTTTCCCTATACCAGGAGACTCCACAATCTTTGTTTTCAGATCTTTTGAGAGTTGCTTTGAGGATCCCATGCTGTCTGTCACTCTTCAGGCGAGAGTCAAGGGAAGGAAGCACAACTTGCAATTGACCACCTTAAATACCTTTGACCACTCATGACTGGACACACCGATCTATAAGGTTCAAGGCTTAACGAGCTCAGCCAAGTAATCAGCATTGAGCAGTGACAGGCATTCAAATCAGCACAATGACAAGGGGATACACATGTGTGCACAGCCAATTTTCACATTTGATTTTATTTCATACAACTAAATAGTGCTTCACTTAAAATCTTTGTTTGGAAAACACCGCAGTACTCCGATGTTCCTAGGAAATGAAAGACATACCACTGTTATCTTTACTGTTGAAAGGAGAGTCCATTATAATGCAGGCTGAGAGGGGCTCCCGAACGTTTTCATATGACTGTATATTATATATATATATATATATACACACCGTGGGTACGGAAAGTGTTCAGACCCCCTTCAATTTTTCACTCTTTGTTATATTGCAGCCATTTGCTAAAATAATTTAAATTTAATTTTTTCCTCATTAATGTACACACAGCACCCCATATTGAAAGACAAAAGACAGAATTTTTTGAAATTGTTGCAGATTTATTAAAAAAGAAAAACTGAAATATCACATGGTCCTAAGTATTCAGACCCTTTGCTCAGTATTTAGTAGAAGCCCCCCTTTTGAGCTCATACAGCCATGAGTCTTCTTGGGAAAGATGCAACAAGTTTTTCACACCTGGATTTGGGGATCCTCTGCCATTCCTCCTTGCAGATCCTCTCCAGTTCTGTCAGGTTGGATGGTAAACGTTGGTGGACAGCCATTTTTAGGTCTCTCCAGAGATGCTCAATTGGGTTTAAGTCAGGGCTCTGGCTTGGCCCTTCAAGAACAGTCACAGAGTTGTTGTGAAGCCACTCCTTCGCTATTTTAGCTGTGTGCTTAGGGTCATTGTCTTGTTGGAAGGTAAACCTTCGGCCCAGTCTGAGGTCCTTAGCACGCTGGAGAAGGTTTTGTCCAGGATATCCCTGTACTTGGCGCATTCATCTTTTCCTCGATTGCAACCAGTCATCCTGTCCCTGCAGCTGAAAAACACCCCCACAGAATGATGTTGCCACCGCCATGCTTCACTGTGGGGACTGTATTGGACAAGTGATGAGCAGTACCTGGTGGTGTCCACACATACCGCTTAGAATTAAGGCCAAAAGGTTCTATCATGGAGTTTGCTAAAAGACACCTGAAGGACTCTGAGATGGTGAGAAATAAGACTCTCTCTTTTGGCAGCATCATGCTGTGTTTATAACAAAACAAATCATTTGAGTGACGATTTCAACTGTTGTTTTGGGTGATGATTTAGTTTTTAGTGGTTTAAATTTTTAAATATTAAATTAATCAGGTGGAATGTGTTATAACTTTGAGAGTGGGGGGCTACACGGTAAATGTGTCACTGAACTTAAATAACAACACAACACCTTTGATGCTAGCCACAAACTTTTTATTCTTCTCTCCCATAAAACACACCCATCACGGGTAACCTCCTACAAACCCACTCTCGTCAACCCCTGAATGTCCTACTCTCAGTTGGGATGCAGTCCCGCAATCCCACAAATAGGAGCACATATATAAGATATAGAATATAAGAACTTAACAGAATGAAGCTCCCGATGCACAGTTCAAGTCCAGCGAGGATATCCAAAATATGATGGCCTTAACACTAGAATTACCAGAGTCTACAAAAACACTCGTAGATCCGTCTCACCTTAAATCGCTTCTTAAAACCGTTCTCACCTCTCCGCCAGCCTCCTTTGTGCTGTAAATGTGCCGATAAAAACAAACTGCAAGTAGCCGGCTATTCCATCCCCCCCACCGACTTAGAATGTGCACGAACTTCTCCCAGCTCATGCCTCGATTATATGAGAGGGAAGTGGAGTTTTAGAGTGGAAATAATAGATTGTTATTTGGAACACACGCATTTCATGTGTGTTCTGTTTCTACAGTAATCTGTGTAAACACAATGTTAAAACAGAAACTTTTTCATATTTTAGTAATAAATGTTACAAAATGTAGGCATAAACTATAAATGTGTGAAGCCTGAAGGCCAAAGATCAAATAAACACTTTCTTAAAAGGTTCAAGACTTTTACAACAGCTTCCGTGCCGTACGGGTAACATTTCGACACTTAGAGCGCAGCAGACTTGGTGTACTTTAAGAGATCTGAGTTTGATTCCCTGCTGGGAAGAAAATTTATTTATTTTTAACCTTCTCCGTTCTGCTTGCCTGAGCTCGCTGTCTATCTATATAGTAATAACAGTAATTGTATTATTATATAGGAGCTTCCCTGTCTGCCTATCATATAGTGCCTTTCCTTCCTACCTATCTATATATCTATCCCCTTAGCTGTTTTTATATATCTATTATACAGTGCCTTCCCTGTTTATTTATATATCTAGTGTCTCTCTGCCTGCCTGTCTGTCTGTCTGATTGCATATAGCGCTGAACTTACTGCTCTGTACTATTCTGTCCTCTGCATGTCCTGGAGTACAAAAGAAACACCACCATACAGCAACATGTGCGAACTGGCAAGATCGGGGAAAAAACACGTGGTCACTGATTACAAACCGCAAGATGAATGAAAGAGACAATATATGTAAAAACATCATCGCACTAATGCAATATTATTTGAAAATGAACAACGTCAGATCGGGTTTGAATATGCGCCTCATCTGACACTGTTCGATTTCAAATAATATTGCATGTACTGTGCATTGAAACTGCAGCACTTAATAAGCTGACACCTTCTGTAACAGCATCAGCGTGTATTCAAACCTGATCTGACGCTGTTTGTTTTCAAATAATATTGCATGTGCTTAACTATTTTAGAATAAATACATAATTTGATTTCAGTCAGTCTGTAAGAGCCAGTGTAAATGCATGATAATTGAAAAGGTTAGCTTTTTTTTTTTTTAAATTCAGTTCCATTCTCCCAGTCGCGTTCACGATATCCCCCCCCATCTGATATTGCTGTTTTCACATAAACACGCTATAGAGCAAATGTGATTTATTTGGAGACGCTATACTCGAATGTTATTTATATAGGAAGAAAGTACAACGTCAGGTGCTCATTCAGTGTAATAGGAACGAAAGCACAGAGAGGTGTGTACACTGCAACAAGTACACATGTCGTGAATGTAGGAAGGGCGTGTGGGAATTGTTAATATTTGAATGTGATGATCTTATATAGCACGGATCAGAAATTAGCAGTTCTTAGCATTGCACCACACAAGCTGTCGTTATCAACCGCCTACTTTAACTTGCTTTATTTTTTTCTTCACTTATAGTGTAAAATATAAAAGTGTGCTTGTTTTGTTATACTTGTACACCAACATATGTTCCTGTGTTTGAGCGACACGGGCATGCTCAAAAAATAGACGTGTAATGCCACGAAAAGTGCACGCAGGCACTTCAGTTCACAAGCATTGATGCGAGTACAGTCACAAGTGCGCTGCAGAGCTACAGCACATCTTTATGTGAAAACAGCAGTGTCAGATGGGGGGTAGGGAAGGATCCTGAACACGACTGAGAGAATGAAAAGTGAATAGAAAAAAAAAACTAACCTTTACAAGTATCATAAATTACACTGGCTGTTACACACCGAAATCAAATGTGTGTTTTTATTCTAAAATAGTAAGAATAAGAGCAGTTTACTTCTCAAAACGGAGTGGTGCAGGATCGAACTCATGACCTTTTGATTACTAGTCAGCAGCTGATACCATTATGCTACCGTTGCAGTATGTGTCAATGGTGCATGCTAAGCGCTTTTTTCTGCAGTTATATATTTGAATAATAGCGCACTTGTTTTGTTATATTTGTACCTTTTGTGAAACTGTTTCTTTGATATTTGGACTTCAGGCTTCATACATTATATAGTTTATGCCTACATTTTGTCATTTACTACTACAATATGAAAAACGTTTCTGTTTTAAAAATGTGTTTACACGGATTACTGTAGAAACGGAAGACACGTGAAATGCGTGTATTCCAAATAATGATCTATAATTTCCACTCTAAAACTCCACTTCACTCCCAGATAATCAATCAAGACATGAGCTGGGAGAAGTTTGTGCACGTTCTAAGTCGGTGGGGGGATGGAATAGCCGGCTACTTACAGCTTTTCTTTATCAGCACATTTAGATTAACAAAAGACGCTGGCGGAGAAATGAGAACGGTTTTAAGAAGCGATTTAAGGTGGGACGGATCAACGAGTTTTTTCATAGTCTCTGGTAATTTTAGTGTTAATAGACCTGCCATTGCTGTGTCCAAACATGATGGTGCCGTGTAGATACAGTGTTGTCATATCTACATGGTGGCACTGAAATGTATGCAAATCCCCTTTAATGAAGGTCTGCAGTGCACTTTGATCACATCTGAATTGTTTGATTTCTAATTTTAAACTGTGAGGCACAGGAGGAAATCGAGAGAAATGTGTCTTTGACCCAAACCTCATGGAGGGCACTGTGACCCTGAAGTGTGCTCATTATTTTTACTGACTTTATGAAGTTAATTCTACACTTTTATTTTCACAGGGCTTTTTCATTTCACTTGTCCATACACTGAGGTGTCTAATGGCCTCCAGCTCAGGGCTGTCCATGTAAGAAGTGAATCTGAGAAGAGAAGGGCAGCCACTTAAAGAGAGAGAAGAGTTTCCCACAGAGCATGGCCTCTGCCAAAGAAGATGGCGTGGATGAAAGAACGGTGGACATTAAAGAAGAGGACTGTGAGCGGCTCACACCAGAGGATGTGTGTGTGAAACTGGAGGATCACGAAGAAAGAATTTCAGTTTTTAAAGAGGAGGAGGAGTGCAACGGGGTGACTGCTGCCATTAAAGCTGAGTATTTGAATGATTTCTCAGGTGGTCTTGAACTTGAAAAGCATGAAACTGAGGATATTTTCAAACAAGAGACCTGTGAAGAATCTCCATCCAGTTTACAGCCCTGGTCCACTAATACAGGACGACTGGTTATACAGGAGAATTCTGCAGAGCTGAAATCAGAGTTATCAGAGTCTGAAGAGAAAATCACCGAGGGAAATGGGAGAGAAGGAGAAGAGTCACCTGGGAGTGTTGGAATAAGTGAGTAATGTGATTAAATATAAAAGAAAGAGAGCGTTTATAAATTCTAACGGTGGGTGATTTGATGTTTTAGAAAATTGAAATGAGAGTGGAAAACACAGTTAATTAAACTTGGATAAAGACCACCTGCTCAGGTGCATGATATCAAACAATAGGTTACCTAATAAATAATAAATTAGAAAAACTTGAGTGAATAAGGAAAAATCTAAAGTGTTGAGCGCATGACTTGAACATCATGAGGCTTTGACTGAAACTGTGACGTATGTTAGGCCAACAGTGCATTACGTACAATGAGAATATCAAAAGTCATATTTTGTTAAATATGTGTATATTTCTTAAATTGTGTGGCAGTTTAGACAGAAATCCCCACAAAAGAAATAAATAAGTAAGAATCCTCACCCCTGTGCACTAAATAAGAGTGAATTTGCTCAAGCCAGTGCTCACCTAATATGTGCCTCATCTTTCTAATGGTAATCTCATGCATTTTGACGTTAACAGTGACAAGAGCTGCCTGTACAAGCCATGATGACATTCAGGGGGTCTCAGGGTCTTCTTTCAGCATCTTGTGTTCTGCTCTCAGCCTGAACTTGCTGGGGCAGCATGGCCTGGACAAGTTGGCAGTGGTGTGAAATCTTCACTTGGAGATGATCTTGGGCCCTTCTGTCTCCCACAGTCACATCGGGTCAGTTTGGAGTCACCACTCCACTTCACCTGCATGTTTATGGGGATGAGGGGATGAACCAGAATAACCAGAAACACCATTCAGAGCCCCTGTGTAGAACAACTGTAGGCAGAATTTGACCCTGAACAATAAAGCAGCTGTGCTAAACACTGTGCCCCCTAACACAAGAGGATATATTTGTATGTTTATTTTAGTCCATGTAAATCTCATCACATACATTACAATGAAGGAGAGAAAACCAACATTCAGACACATTATTGGGTAGGAAGGCTCTGATTGCAGTCTTTAGAGCTGATATTGATCACCCATTAGGATCTGCTGATATCAATAATAATAATAATACCATTTTTCTTTTTTTTAATAATAATTGTATTTTAAGCCATGCATAATCTTCACATTCCATAATAAAGTGCTACTGCATACGGCATACACAAAAAAATGTACCCATAATGCACACATAATTGAACAAAAACAAGCCGAACAAAACTAAAGGCATGTCTTAATCATACTCCACATTTCAAATCAAATAAAATGTTCAGTTAGATATTTGTAGCCGTCGAATACGACCAGAATAAAATAAGACAATCTTGGTGAACGCTTCAGGTTCTTATCTAAGAATATAATCATCTCTGCATGTTCTGAGGACAGTCTGGTCCTTCTGTCATCCACGACGTGTGCTGCCGTACTGAACAGACCCTCGCTGTCCCCACTCGTATAAGGAGGGCACAGGTAGGACGACGACTTTTATTGGTCCTCCAGAAAGCCAGTGGCCCAGCATCTCTTGTGGTATGAGGTTCACAGAGATAAAGATTCACCTCTGATGCTGCTGACTCAAATATCATTTTTTTTTTTTTATTGACAATTTCTTTATGCATTCTGCAGTTCTGTTGGCGGGGAGTTTCTTTGAATCTCTTGGCTGTCTTCTGTCGCTCCAAGTGCGTCTGCGTGGTCGAGACACCGACACTAAGCTGTTTATGTGTTTGAGATTTGCAGTCATCTTTGAAATACTTGTCCTTGTACCATTGTTTAATTTTGGGAAAAAATTATTATGATAATAATATCTGTTACAGAATTCATAAATGTATAGTGACTATTAATACTCAATGCTTAATATGCATGATTAGTATTATTTTATTTAGGTCTAAAAACTACGCTCGTATCATTTTATCCAAGAAGCCAATAAGAGGGGTGATTACAATTTCTAACTAGTCGACATCCACTTGATAATGATTTGTATTTATGTACCAGCTCGGTAAAACTCTGCATCCCTTTCCTCCCATCTTAGCTACACATTCACTGAAAGGCTAATAAAAGGGATTTTAGTCAAAACAGCTAATGCCTGGTTAATTAATTATACAAATAAATCAGTCAACAAACACTCACTGGCTGATGGAATCGTAGATCTAAATGATCTAGAACAGGGGTTCTCAAACTCGGCCCTGGGGGTCCACTGTGGCTACAGGTTTTTGTTCCAACCAGATTTCTAATCAGTGACAACACCTGATAGCACTGATCTCATTTAATTAGCTGGTATTATTTATCTTTTATTCTAAATTCAGAAATGCACAGCAGCATGATTTTTAGATTTATAAGAAACTTAGAAATATTTCTGTTTTTGCTATGGATTCAAATACTTAACTCTCTTTTTATTATATTTTGCCCTTTCTCTGTGCAGTTTGCCCCCTTCATTGAATCTTAATAATGACAATTAAAAACAAGCAGAGCAGAAACCCAAGCAAACAACACTCAATCGTGAAAGGCTGCAAATACATTAGCGTCAGCCCCACAAAGTAGTAAATAACGGATTAATTCAACAATTAAACAATTAGAACGCCTAGAAAAGTAGAATGAAAATACTGTTTAAAAAGAAAAAAATACATATAACTGCTTAGTACATTTTAATACTTTTTTTTTTTTTTTTTTTTTACAAAACTTAGTCTTCTAATTTGTATATTGTTCCCAAAACAGGGAATCTGGGAACCAACAGTTCATTTAATTAGCACAGGGGTCCAAT
>NW_024384233.1:0-11332 GCF_016835505.1 Polypterus senegalus
TTCTGGAAACAAAATGCATTCAGCTGTTTAGTAACCTCTTGTACTACAGATCATCCCAACACAGCACAACTGGAGTCTCACCTGCATTCCTCATGCTAGGTCATGAGCATACACTGCCTCTAGATTGACTTTCTCTCTCCTTCAGAAAGAGACAGGCGATAGCGACAGTGCAATTGCTTAATCTTGAAAAGAAGAAAAAAAAAAAAAAGCTAAATTAGCCTGGCCAGTACTGGTAAATTGCAGTGGACCACACTCATTCCTCAACTGTATCGTTCACAATGTTTCCATGTTATTTGAAGTCAGTCTTCAGTTAATGATTCAACTCCCTTCCCCTACTTTGCTCTTGGTACACTGACAAAATAGTCTTGGGCTAAACTGCAATGACTGTGTCAAATAAAATTTGTGCGGAATCAAAAGCTTATTGTTTAACATGTGGACTGCTTATCCATCATCTCAAGATTTGACATGCTTTTTCTAGAAAATGGATACATAAATCCACATGTTAAAGTGCACACTAGAGCACAAATTGAGCAATTAGTATGTCTAAGAATGTTCATTTTTGCTTACATTTGACAGTAGGTTGGGGCCCACCATGCACACACCTTCCGTGGAGAGTACAGCTTTCCTCTTAGGTAAAGATTACACATTAACCTCTGTCAATCCATTGACTGCACATTTCTGTGTTTGACTAACTTCAGTAGGAGGCTTTCATTAAAGCAGTGAAATTTTTCCAGCTACTGTATAATCAACCATTTTCAAATTTAAATTCGGTACACTAAACCACAATTAAAACCAAACTTCCCAGACTATACTCGCAAAGTGTAGTTATGGCTACATGCTAGTCTTAAGATCTGCTCAAAAAAAATGGTCTTTTCAGAAAGCTGAAAGTTCATAAATGCACCCTTTCCTCCTGCAAGACTTCACCCAAGTGTTTGTCCAGAGGATTACATGTTACCACCTTCAACTGGCAACACTGGGAAAAAAAAAAAAACCTACCCCATTTCTAGTCATTAGGCCTGGTAAATCTGAACAGGTTGGCTAATAACCAGGTGGGAAGGCAAGTGGCCAAGACTAACATCTACAGGACATGGGTCAAAGAGATTTCAAATCAAGTGGCAAATCACCAGATGTTACCAACACATCAAGAGTGCTACATTTGTCAGAAACACACTATTCCAGATCCTTCACAAATTAGTCCTATGAGACCAGAGGCAGGAACAAATCCTTTTATTGACTGTACATTAAGGCAGGGTTTTCAGATAACTTAAAAGCTATTACACATTAACATCATGAGGCATAGTAGAGTAGCAATTGGTCTGCATCATGTCCAAGATGAACCTCAGTAATACTGCCAAAATCCTTTTGATTCATCTATGCCAGGGATGGAGTCGTGGCCGCCCACCACCTCCCCTGGGAGCTCGTCGTGGCCGCCCACCACCACCCCCTGGGAGCTCGTCGCTCGGCCGCCCACCACCTCCCCTGGGAGCTCGTCGTGGCCGCCCACCACCTCCCCTGGGAGCTCGTCGTGGCCGCCCACCACCTCCCCTGGGAGCTCGTCGTGGCCGCCCACCACCTCCCCTGGGAGCTCGTCGTGGCCGCCCACCACCTCCCCTGGGCCATGGCTTTCAGTAACTGAAAAGATAAGCAGGATTAATCCATTTGTAGGACAGGTTCCATTCAGTTGGAAAGTCTGGTGGAGGCCATTCAAATACTGTTTTCTTACCTTCTTCATATTCTGAAGGGCCACAGACCGAGTCACAGCATTCACATACTCTGTCATGACCACCAAGCTCTTGCCACCTGCAGGGGTAATCGGTTATATTTATTCCATTTAGGCATCACATCTCATTAAACACACACTAGTTACCTTGCCAGTTTTTTGTTGTAAGTGCAGAACTTGGCAGTGTTGGTCACATCTTGGCTTTTCTTTGTAAACATCTTGCAGTGAAAGTAAACCTGTAAGCAGGATTGTCGAGAAGTGCTTTATGCCCATTTCAGATTCTCAGTGATGTGCTCAACTTGGTAGTTGCCCTAATAGTTCTATTAGTGTAGACAAGGGCTTTACCTGCTTGTGGTCATTAAACTGGAAAGCAGATACTGTAAAGGAGACGACATTAGCCATCCTTGGCCTCTCAAATCTGGAGGAGCAGCTTTCCTGTTTACTATCCACCATACACCTGCAAGTATGCAACATGTTGCCAACAGTATCATTTTTGGTCCTTAAGAGATTTTTCTGGCATCTCAAATTAAACCCCACCAAATTAATGCCTTGTTTCAAATCAGTTACACCAGAGATCCTTAGAAGACCAAATTGACACTAATTTAACTTACCCATAGTTGTCAATTACAGTGTATTGTGGTCTGGAATTGGGATTTGGATTTGGAGTTGCATAGCAGGAGTGAAGGAAGAGCCATTGTCTGGTACTGTTGGGGTAACTAACTGCCTGAAAGTGGATTTCTTGGCCCAAATGATATTTAGCTTCAGATGGCTTAGAAAAGGTAGCTGTGGAAAGACAGGTCCACCATATTAACTAGTCCAAAACTAAAATTAAACAAGGCACACTTATTAGCCAAGAGCAAAGTTCAAGGTGTGGATATGTCAGATTACCATCCATTATCTTCAAAACCATGCCAGAAGGATGATGAAGGGACCGCACACCAGAGGGGACACTCCAGGTAGGGTGCACTGCACCTTTGTATACATGGTAGTACCTACACAAGTACATTGTTAATGTTACAATTCTAAGTTAAGAGCAGAGGCCCACACAGCTGATGCAACATAGGACATTCCATTTACTTACCTGAAAAAACAGCATTTCAGAGCAATATTGACAGGCTGCTTCCTACGGATTACTCCTAGCACTTTTTCTGGTTTGGAATGGAGAACATTCTCATACATCAGACAGCCCTCATGCATCTAAAGTCATAGGCAGACTACCATTTAGATATGCAGTAGATCATAACAGTACACATCTATAAACCAATATCCAATACAATTTCAGCCAACTATGTTGAAATACACACTTACTGATCTTTTACCACCACAAACATTCAGAGGATAATTAAAGAGCAAGTCTCCAGTGGCTTCATCTTTGCCATTGCTTTTGCAGTTACTACCAAGAACAAGGTCAGCCTCAGAGCAGCCAAACCTAAAGAAAGATTTTTTAACCCTCACCACCATGTTTGAGAGGCTACAAGTCAAAGACACATCAGATTTGACATATATGGGTAGCGTCATCACAGGCCTTGGAGATTTAGGGTTCAACAAAGCCTTCAGTGCTGGTGGCAGTTTTGCACTAGGACCAGTTAGTACTCGAGGATCCAAAATGCTTTTTGGAAAAGGAGTTGCAAAAAAAGGAACACCTTCAGCAGGCATAAAGAGCATTGATTTTGAAGACCCTGGAACAAACTGAGCCACAGCCCTCTGGGATGGAGAATCATACTCCCGTTCAAATGCCTGAAAATTATCAACTGGACCGGTTAATCCCAAAAACGGGAAACCACCAAAGAGACAACAAAAGAAACAAAACCATCCCATCCTAATCACCATAGACTACAAGTGCATCAAAAGAAAACAAAAAGAAAGACAAGTCAATCACTAAGGTTACTGCGCGACGGCCTTTTAAACTCTTCCTGCTGCGGCAGGTGCGTAGGGCGCATTGCACACGCCTCATGCGCGCGTGCGCGCGTGTACGGTCAGTTCGTGAGCAATCGGAGTGCAGTTGGGTTCAGCTGGCTCGATTGGGTGTGAATGCGAAATGGTTTGCGTCAGATACCCTCGTAAGGAAAATAAGAAAACTTTTAAGTACCACTACATCTTGTTCGATTCAGATCCTTTATTGTTATCACACCGTTCTGTTTTAATCCTTACTTGTCTTACATTTGTTATTATTATAATAAATGTGATTCCAATTATAGAAGCAATTCGTTTAAGCATTATGTACGTATATTATACAGTAAAAACTGAAATAAATAAACGGTAAAACAGTTATGTGAATCAGTGAAATGCACACAAATTGCAATGTAAGTAGTCTTCAATATTATTTTCTTGCTTCAGTGTTTAAAGACTGTTTTAAGGGAATTTGCTATTTTTTCCGTAAAGCCACAATGGAGCTCTATTAGTATAGGGTGATCCAGATCTAATTATGCGATTTTCATTACGCTATAACTTATTAAGTTTATTACACAGAAAATTCATAAAACATTATTATTGTTACCGATAGATGGCAGCACTTGCCCTGCATTCCAAAGTGTTGGGGAGTCGGTTGTCAGTCAAACAGCGGGTGCGATGTGTTCGCCTTTTCATAATTGTATAATTAGATCTGGAGCACCCTGTACATATGCATTAGGAATGCACCCTTTGCAGCATCGCCACAAGTAACCCCCGATCCTTAGCACTGTGTGAAGCAAAAGCCTAAAGATAGTTAAACAGACTAATTTTTCCTTTTGTGCTGAAGTGTTGTTTTTTTTCTTCTTCTTCTTTTCTTTTCTGTTGTTGTTCAGTTAGCTAATTTATGCTTTCGACAAACTAGATTATCTGTAGCACACACTACTTGACAAAAGTGCTTGCTTGGCTGGTAGAAAGTTTACTACCGTCAAACAGTGAATTCATTTTAATGAGTAAAAGTTGTTTTTGCGCATTTTTTTGTTCCTGTGATTATATATTATCAGGTTTATTCAGGTTTACGGTTTGTTAGACATAATGCTACAATTAGTTCGTCCAGCTAATTAATATAAATGGTTTTGATCTGAGATAAATGTTATGAGTATTATGTACTTTGTAATTTTGTTTTTTTTTTACAGCATCCACCAACTTCCTGGCTCAACCCCTGAAGTGACATTTTCTGTTAAGTCTATATACATTTTGTTGACATCTTTTGTTGTCTTTTGGGAGCTTTTTCATTATTGGGATGAGCAAGTTCAATTAATCTTTAGGCTGATGAATGAGGGTACAATACTCCATCCCAGAACATTACAAATAATTTTCTTCCAATGTATTTGAAACTAAGGCGGCATGGTGGAGCAGTGGATAGCGCTGCTGCATCACAGTTAGGAGACCTGGGTTCGCATCCGGGGTCCTCCCTGCGTAGAGTTTGCATGTTCTCCCCATATCTGCGTGGGATTCCTCTAGATACTTTATTAATCCCAGGGGAAATTCACATACACCAGCAGCAGCATAATGATAAAGAACAATATTAAATTAAAGAGTGATAACAATGAAAGTATAACAGACAGACAATAATTTAGTATAATATTAACGTTTACCCCCCCGGGTGGAATTGAAGAGTCGCATAGTTTGGGGGAGGAATGACCTCCTCAGTCTGTCAGTGAAGCAGAACAGTGACAGCAGTCTGTCGCTGAAGCTGCTCCTCTCTCTGGAGATGATCCTGTTCAGTGGATGAAGTGGATTCTCCATGATTGACAGGAGCCTGCGCAGTGCCCGTTGCTCTGCCACGGATGTCAAACTGTCCAGCTCCGTGTCTACAATAGAGCCTGCCTTCCTCACCAGTTTGTCCAGGTGTGAGGTATCCCTCTTCTTTATGCTGCCTTCCCAGCACACCACCGCGTAGAAGAGGGCACTCGCCACAACTGTCTGATAGAACATCTGCAGCTTCTTATTGCAGATATTGAAAGATGCCAGTCTTCTAAGGAAGTATAGTCAGCTCTGACCTTTCTTACACAGAGCATCAGTATTGGCAGTCCCGTCCAATTTATCATCCAGTGGCACTTCCAGGTATTTATAGGTCTGCACACAGTCACCTCTGATGATCACGGGGTCCATGAGGAGCCTGTGCCTCCTACAGTCCACCAGCAGCTCCTTGGTTTTGCTGGTGTTTAGTTGTAGGTGGTATGAGTCACACCAATTAACAAAGTCTTGATTAGTTTCCTATACTCCTCCTCCTGCCCACTCCTGATGCAGGTCATGATAGCAGTGTCATCTGCAAACTTTTGCACGTGGCAGGACTCTGAGTTGTATTGGAAGTCCGATGTATAAAGGCTGAACAGGGCCGAAGAAAGTACAATCCCTTGCGGCGCTCCTCTGTTGCTGACCACAATGTCAGACCTGCAGTTCCCGAGACACACATATTGAGGTCAGTCTTTAAGATAGTCCACGATCCATGCCACCATGTCCCTAAGGAGTAGAGGTTGGATGTTGTTGAAGGCGCTAGAGAAGTCCAGAAACATAGTTCTTACAGCACCACTGCCTCTGTCCAAGTGGGAGCGGGATTGGTGTAGCATATAGATGATGGCATCCTCCGCTCCCACCTTCTCTCGGTATGTGAACTGCAGAGGGTTGAGGGCGTGGCAGACCCATGGCCTCAGGTGGTGAAGCAGCAGCCTCTCCATGGTCTTCGTCACATGTGACGTCAGAGTGACAAGCCGGAAGTCGTTCAGCTCACTAGGACGTGATACCTTTGGGACTGGGGTGATGCAAGATGTTTTCCAAGGCCTCGGGACTCTCCCCTGTTCCAGGGTCAGGTTGAAGATGTGCTGTAGAGGACTCCCCAGCTCCAATGCACAGGCCTTCAGCAGTCGTGGCGATACTGCATCTGGACCTACTGCTTTGCTGGCACAAAGTCTCCTCAGCTCTCTGCTTACCTGGGCTGCTGTAATTGTGGGTTGGGGGAAACTCTCTTCTATGCTGGTATCAGCAGAAGAATGGGTGGAGGGTGCAGTACTCTGAGGTGAGAGTGAGTTTAGGTGGTCAAACCTGTTGAAGAAGTTGTTCATCTGGCTTGCTGTCTCTACTTCTCCCTCAATGGAGGCACCTCGCTTTGAGCTGCAGCCAGTGATGTTCTTCATCCTATCCCGCACTTCCTTCATGCTGTTTTTCTGCAACTTCTGCTCCAGCTTTCTCCAGTACTGCTCCTTCGCTGCCCTTAGCTGGATTCAGAGTTCCTTCTGCATGCACTTGAGCTCATGCTGATCCCCGCCTTTAAAAGCCCTTTTCTTCTGATTCAAAAGGGCCTAGATGTCACTTGTAATCCATGGCCTTGCTGTTAGCATAGCAGCGTATAGTTCTTACTGGAACTACAATGTCCATACAGATGATGATGTAGTCAGTAGTGCAGTCAACAACCTTCTCAATGTTCTCACTATGTGACCCCTGCAGGATATCCCAGTCCGTAGTTCCAAAGCAGTCTCTCAGAGCCTGCTCTGCCTCAGGTGACCACTTCCTGAATGAGGGTGTGGTGGTAGGTAGCTCCCTCAGTCTTGATTTGTAGTGAGGCTGAAGCAGAACCAGGTAATGATCTGCTTTCCCAAGCGCAGGCAGCAGGGTGGAGTACTCCGGTTACCTCCCATAGTCTAAAGACATGCAGGTTTGGTGCACTGCCGATTATAAATTTCCCTAGAGTGTGCTTGGTGTGTATGTGTGTGTGCCCAGTGGTGGGCTGGCGCCCTGCTTGGGGTTTGTTTCCTGCCATGTGCCCTGTGTTGGCTGGGATTGGCTCCAAAAGACCTCTGTGACCCTGTAGGTAGGATATAGTGGGTGGGATATTGGTTGGTTCAGCGTTTGATAGATAGATAGATAGATAGATAGATAGATAGATAGATAGATAGATTATTAATCCCAAGCGTTTCTCAACCCTTAAGTATTTGCGACCTGAGTTTTCATAACAGTTTTAATCGCGCCCCCCGGTCTTTTTTAATTAATGATATATCTTAGATGTATATTTTATTATACCTACTTAACCTTTATCGACATTTATCTAACTCTGTATTTATTTTTCTAGTATTAGAATGTAGTTTAAGTTAATTTGTTTTAGTTTCAAAAGATGTATTTTTCATATTTTCTTTTGTTCACATCTTCACACCCCCCTTTTTGTTACTTCGCGCCCCCCTAGGGGGGCCCACCCCACAGGTTGAGAGCAACCTGGTTGGTTGGTTGGTTGGTATTTGAAACCATGGCTCTCTGACCCTGCCGGGTTTCTTTCTGTTCTCCTCCCTTTCCTAATAACCTGTTTGATCCTCAAGCACTGACTGGTCCCAGCACGACACTGCCACCAGCATTGAAAGCACTGCTACACCCCACAACTTCAAGACTTGGGAATATCACATTTGTGAAAAATAATATCACAAGTCTTGTAGCCTTTGTAACATGGTGGTCAGGATTAAAAAGGCATTCTTTGGGATTGACTGTTCTGAGGCTGAACTTGATCTTGGGTAACAGCATAAGCAAAGGAAAAGATGAAGCTGCCAGAGACCTGCTGTTTAATTATCCTCTCACGGCTTGTGTTGGTTAGAGTGATTAGCGAATTACTTACAGATTACTTATTATATTACATATTATTATAGAGTGATTACTTATAGAATCTCTCCATGGTTTAATAAAAATACACTCGCTCTTAAATTACAATGTCAAAAACTGGAGCACAGATTGAAACACATCCAGCTTTGTTGTTCTCCATTTGCGATGCTTTGGTGTGTCTGACTTTGCTTTTGAATTCAATCGAGTGAAAAATGACAACTGTCCGATTAACTGCGATTTTAGTTCCCTCTCCATTCTCTTTCTAAGATCCCAGTTTCGTAGTTTTTATGAACAGTTCGAAAGTGACTTTCCACATTTTCCTTCTTTGTAATAGCAATGATAGATTGACATATCAGACAAACGCACTTCGATTGTGACATTGTGTGAAAAAAAATCCTCTTCCAATTCCACATCCAGCCCATAACCAACAATTTTTTTTTTAAATCCTTTCTTTAGTTGATATAAATTGGAAGGCTAACTGGATCATTCAGACAGCCGGGGTTTTGTAGTAGTTCGTGCTTTTGATCATGCGTGCGGGATGACCAGTGTGTTAGAAGAAAAGAGATCTCAGACTGGCCTCCCTGTATGTCAATCAAGTGGCAAATGCCATAGGGAGGATATATGATAGACTAACATTTCAAAAAAAAAATTTTTTTTTAATGTAACACAATCTACCTGCACTACTTTTCCGATCTACTGGTCGATCGCGATCGATGTATTGGGCACCCCTGCTCTAGCATGTCATTTAAAGCACACGTTACCAAGTTGTCTAAATCCTAAATCCACTAAAACATAAGTAATATGATCATCACCTATTCTGCTTCTCTTCTCGGTACTCAAATGTGGCACTTGGTGCCCCTGCCCACCTGCCAGATTGTTTTGCCTGCTTAAAGTAAAGTCATCTCTGATGGAAGTTCGCAGGAATCATCGAGCAGAGAAGTCCTTTCTTCAGATTGGCTGGCCCAGCACTGTCTCAGATGTGGAATGGCCAATAGGGTGAGGCAGCTTGATGACCGAGGTGTCCAGGACTGAACAAATTCAAATCATATTATGTTATATCATCTACTGTTGAATTCTGCTCTGTACTAGTAATATTTCTATCACATTATTACATTGTATTGAAGATGTGTTCTGTTCAGTGTATTGTATTGTATTTACCCCCTTTTTTGACACCCACTGCATGCCCAACCTACCTGGAAAGTGGTCTCTCTTCGAACTGCCTTTCCCAATGTTTCTTCCATTTTTTTCCCTACAAGGGTTTTTTTGGGGAGTTTTTCCTTGTTTTCTTAGAGAGTCAAGGTTAGGGAGCTGTTAAAAGGCAGGGCCAATTAAAGCCCAATTGCCGTATCTCTTGTGTGATTTTGGGCTATACAAAAATAAACTGTATTGTATTTTACTGTATTACATATGCTGAAAAGAGTCTGTCAATGTTGTTCTGAAAGGATTCTGTTCTCTGTTCTTCAGCTGGAGGGAAGGCACTTCATCGTACACCTAGCATGTTCATAAGTTGTTCATAATTAACAACATGTTAGCCAAAATTGTGACTGAGCTAAGTAGATGTGCAAAGGAACTGATCTAGCACAGCACCCTGAAACAAAATTCCAATGGTGTTTATTTGGTCTGATGTCAATCATGACGAGTGGCTGGCTGTCTTTGCACTTTATGTATGTAGTCAAAGTCTGACCTTGACATCTTCCAATCAAGAAAACCTTTACTTAAAACTCCTTATGGTTAATATTTCAGCTTGTGCATGTTGTTAACAACTTACCTGTCATTTTGTACAGTAGTGAAATCATTTTCGAAAATAAAATCCTTCTGTATATTTTACATACCTAAGTACTGCAGAATACTGTTGACAAACCACAAGCTGGACCTTGTATACTCACTCAGTTGGTCACACTGGACAGGTCAGGTTTATTTGTAGCCAGACAAAAGTGCCAAAACTGTGAACAATGGTGAAAAACTAAACCTGCTGATATGTTCATACTTTTCTTAACAGTGTAGGACAGACTGGCATTATCCATTTTGCCAGGCTAGACCCCTTGTCCTGGCTTAGTGAACTGCTGCCAGACTCTCTTATCACCAACTAAAAGTTTCAGTCTGCCTGACTGGGCCTCCATTCTGAATGTAACATCTGCTGCTTTACTTGATCAGATGAATGACTCCAGACCGTGTAACAGACATGAACATCTCTTTCTCTAAAGTGTGAAATGGACTCAAGTTCTGAAGAAAGAATCAGAAATCCAGAATGAGCAACATTGATGGACAGAACTTTGGGTAAATCTTAAGGCTTGTAAATATACCTAAATTGATGAGTTTAATAGACCAATAGAGATGAATGGAGAAGAAAAAAGAAATGAGCAGATAATTACTTCCTCTGTGCTTTAAGAGATTATTCTAAAATATTATTGATTAGATTAGTGGGTCCTGGTAGCAGAAAATCATTCAAATTCTGACCTTGGCATTTAAAGGAACAATTAAACACAATTCTGTTTTTTCCATTGTGTTCAACCATATGGTGTGGAATATACCATGTCTCCTTGGCTTCTTCAACGCTATCATTTCTTAATCTGGTAACATAGCCTGCCTTTTCCAATTTCTCAAATTCAATAGCGTATGTCTTTGCTTTCTGTACATTCTTAGTTAATCTCCTTTCTGTACCTCTTAGCAGAGAAATCACTGCTTCTTTAGGTGCCTGCAACTGAGGCATATTCTCAACCCGAAGCAGAGGAGTAGCATACCGCATAACTCCATCCACATTAACTCTCACAGTTTTCTCCTCTAATAAATGTATTGCCCTTTCGTCTTGTTTTGATCTGCTCACCTGTTTTTCACTTCTGTAAGGTAAAACATCCAACTGCCAGAGCCTCTCAATCTGTTGAATCAGATAAGCATCAGGAGCCAATATTGAAGTGAAATGACAAACCATTACCTGTTCAGACAACTGCTGCTTCAGTGCTCGGCATGGTCCCTGAAGTGTCCATCCAAGTCTGGTTCTTACGGCAGCAGGTCCTCCAGGGAGACCTAAGCGAATTGGTTCAATTGGGGTGATGAGGTGAGGGTAGTCAGATCCTATGAGGA
>NW_024384234.1:0-1137 GCF_016835505.1 Polypterus senegalus
TTAGGAATGTAATTGTTCATGGGATGCAAAGCATTGTCTATATAAAGATCTCTAAGCAAGTTAATTCCAATTTTTTTCCAGATATTAACAACTGCATATGTTTGTAAAGGTTGAAAGAGATGGTTTTCTTGCACTGGTGCCACAGATAGAAGCTTCTCCGTCTTAAAATGCTTTCTACAGTACATTGGTTCCAGATTCTAAGTGAGTGGAGCGCAATTGGGTTATTTGTATATTGCCGATAACGTGTGTTTATTGGAGCACAGAGCAAGGAATACAAAAAAGTACTGCAAGATTTTACTTCTATATGGGTCCAAGCCTGTGTATGTTCTTCAATTTGTGTCCAGGTTCTTATCGCCTGTATATTTGCTGCCTAGTAATAAAACTGGAAGTTAGGTAGAGCCATGCTGCCTTTTGTCTTTGTAGGGTCACTCTTTTGATGCGTGGATGTTTAGAATTCCAAATAAATGAGGTTATTGTTGAATCTAATTGCCTAAAGAATGATTTATTAATGTACTGTATATTGGAATGTTTTGAAATAAAAAAGGAGCTTAGGAAGAATATTCATCTTAACAGTGTTAATTCTTCCAGCTAGTGTGAGATGAAGGGTTGACCATCTATGCAAGTCTTGTTTAATTTTTTCCATGCAGATGGCAAAATTTTGTTGATAAAGAGCTTTTTGTTTACTTGTGATGTTTACCCCGAGGTATTTAAACTGTTCTGCAATGATAAAAGGTAGGGTATCTAATTTAATATTATATGCTTGAGAATTCACTGGAAAGAGTACACTTTTATTCAGATTAATTCTGAGACCAGAGATCTTTTTAAATTCTGTGAGTGCTGTTAAGACTGCAGGCACAGAATTTTCTGGGTCCGATATATACAGTACCATATCATTGCATATAATGAGATTTTCTGTTCCAGTCCTTCTCTGCTAATCCCCTTTATCTGATCAGTATTTCGACAATGTATTGCCAGTGGTTCAATGGCATGCAAAGCAGGTGACAAGGATCCTTGTCAGTGCCATGTTCTAGTTTAAAGTAGTTTGAGCAAATGTTGTTGGTGCAAACTGAAGCTTCTGGGTTAGTGTACAATTTCATATGTTCAAAGTACGTTTGAAGCAAATGTTGTTGCATGACA
>NW_024384235.1:0-8685 GCF_016835505.1 Polypterus senegalus
ATTGCCATAATTTATACAGCTTTGTAAATATGTTTACCTTGCCACGTCTTTGGGTCAATCTTGACCCACTATTGACTAGAATGGATTCTACACGTCAGTTAACCCTTAAACTGCCACATACTTGTAGGGTTAATGCAACCCCGGATGCCAAATACTTTTTTGCTGCACTTTTTATGAAAATATCACAATTCACCAAGAAGAAGTGAAATATTAATGGAAAACATACTTTTTTTATGCAAAGAGCATCACAATTACTGTAACACGGATTTTACCCACTGTCAATGAACTGTAAAAGCTGTAAAAAAAAAAAAAACTGCGACAATCTATTATTATTTGTACAATTTGCAACTGACGCCATTGATGAAATTCAGTAAATCACCAAGCCAACTGCACTTGAACTGGCTACATGCAAGAACACAGAGGCCAACACAGGCTAGTCTAGTTCAGCGTCTGAATCCCAGGAGCAGTGATGCTGAGTCGCTTGGCATTGGTCATGAGCTGGCTACTCAACAGATGTACAGCATGGACTGATCAGCTCCGGCATGCTGGAAAATTGCACTGGGAAGTGACTAGAGCCAGTTGTAGCATTCAATGAATGTGTGTCGCCAAATATATTCGGCTCCGGCGTGCTGGCAAATTGCACTGGGAACTGAATATCGCTGGTTCCAGCAGTTTAAGGGTTAAGTTACTTTGTTTTCTCACAGCCTTTAAAATACACCTGAATGTCATCATTGCAATCTGAAATCCTAAGACTATTGCTAAGTTGCACTAACTTTACAAAAAGCAAAACTGTTTCCAAATATCACATTTTTGTACAGCTCCATCCCTTTTTGAATGCTGCCTTGTCTTTCAGGTTAATTTTGACCCACCATATTTCTGTTTCTCCTCTATTTAATAGGAAATGAAAGCCATTTTAATGACATCTGTGCTGACCCTCTTTCTTCCCCTAAATCTTAAAGAACCAGACACTCCCTAGTCTCGTATGTATAACGGTATCTGGATATTGTATCTACTTGAGTGGATTTTTTTAATCAATTCTATTATAGTGGGGTTTACTGTCCATTTTGGGTATTTTTTATTTACATCCCGAACAAATATCCCACATGTCATTTGTTCTAAACTGCAGCTCATCTCTAGTACAGGTTAAGATGGCCAATCAATGTAACACAGGTTTAGGTTGACATATTTTGATGTTCAGGGAACCTCGAAGGCACAGCATTGAGTCAGCACTTGAAGATGTTGTGAGGGTTAAATGGATGATTTGGTGATCTTGTTGAACTAAACCTGAAATATAGCGATGCACCGACTGAAAGAGCTGGCATCTGTGCACAAAATAAAATTCCACAAAGGTTTGGGATTTCAGAGTACACTGTAGAAAGAACCTTTTCTAAATAAATAAAAGCTTCATCAAAAAGCATTCATCCAAACAACAGTACATTTTATTTCAAGTTTTTGATAAATCAGTTAAATAGGCAGCAATAGAAGGAATACATCTCTCTATTATATAAAAAATATTTCAATGCAACAAGACTTACTAGGAGACTAGACTTTCAGGAAAAGATTTTTTCAAGTCCCGAGATGAGAATATTGCCATGATATTTTTCAAGTCCGCCCTCCTCTCAACTATATTCAGCCACGCCCTCTGTCTTCTCACCTCTCATTCGTGTGAATGCTTTTGTCAGACACGGTTTCTGCACTCTCAGCTCTTAGAAATGTTATTATGTCCAAAACTTATTGAAGAATTTCATCACGGAGGGTTATCAACAAAAAAAATGAGTACACGGGCAATCCTAGCTCAGAGAAAAGATGAATCAAATGAATTTACACCAAAAAATGTCAATCGGTTACACGGCAAATTGGTTAAATGCGTATCAATAGACTGTGCTGAAACAGTTGGTGGTGATGGTGCGGAAGATGAAAACATCAACTTACAATATCATAAAGAATATCTACAACCGTTAACACCGTCCGCTCTTCCACCGGCCAAATTACTGTAGAAAGAAGGATGTATCCAAGAAAGGTAATGTAGTACATCTTCAGGGGATAACATTAGACAACAAAGGAGATCTTGATATGCCATTTGTATTAAAGCATAACAGTTTCCCATTTTGCAATAACTGGCCATTTGTAAAAAAAAAAAGCACACAGTCGACTCTGCTTTTCTAAGTGAGCATTTGCAAGCACTTCACCATTTTTTTTTTATTTGTGGTTTAATGAAACCTTTAGTTGCCATTGTTCAACATGAGAACAAGACCTATGCCAGCTGAAAGTCAAAGAAGCTATTATGAGGCTAGAATCAAGAATAAAACAATTCAAGACATTGGTAAAACCTTAGGATGACCTAAATCAACTGACTGGAATATCATGAAGAAGAAAGAACACAGAGGTGAACTCAGTAATTACAAAGGGGCTGGTAGGCCAAGGAAGACCCCCACTGCTGATGACAGAAGAATCCTCACTATGGTCAAGAAAAAGCCCCAGACGCCTGTCTGATAGATAAGACAGAGTCTTGAGGAGGCAGATGTGTGTGTTTGTCAGAGATGACTATCAGCAGAAGACTTCATGAGCAGAAATACAGAGGCCACTCTGCAAGATGCAAACCACTAGTTAGTCACAAAAACAGGATGGACAGATTACAGTTTGTGAGAATTCAAAGAGCCTGCTGGATTCTGGAAAACGGCCTTGTGGACAGAGAAGACAAAGATGAACCCGATCACAGTGATGGCAAGAGCAAAGTGTGGAGGCGAAGAGGAGCTGCCCAAGATTCAAAGCAGACCACCTCATCTGTTAAACATGGCGGTGTCGGTGTTATGGCTTGACATTGTATGGCTGCCACAGGTCCTGGCACACTTCTCTTCATTGATGAATAAACTGCTGATGGCAGTCGCACAAAGAATTCTGAGGTGTAGAGAAACAACTCATCTGCTCAACTTCCAGTAAATGCCTCCAAACTCACTGGGCAGTGCTTCATCCTACAGCAAAATAATAATCCAAACCTACTGCTGATACAACACAGGAGTTTGTCGAAGCTAACAAATAGAAAATTCGTCAATGGCCAAGGTAGTAAAATTCGATGCATCTGAGAAACTGGTATGAGATTGGAGGAGGCAAGAAGATGTAAAAAAAAAACAAAAAACGAAGTGTCACATTTTTGAAAGGTTGCGGTGGGCTGGCGCCCTGCCCAGGGTTTGTTTCCTGCCTTGCGCCCTGTGTTGGCTGGGATTGGCTCCGGCAGACCCCGTGACCCTGTAGTTAGGATATAGCGGGTTGGATAAAGGATGGATGGATGGATTTTTGAACGGGAGTATAAGTCGGGGTCTGATTTTTATGATCGGGATTCGAGACTCGACTTATAAGTGAGCATATAGATAGATAGATAGATAGATAGATATGAAAGACACAATATAATTGATAGATAGATAGATAGATAGATAGATAGATATTAAAGACAATATAGATAGATAGATGTGAAAGGCACTATATGTTAAATTTTTATGTTTTTAATTTTTTTCCTTTGACAATTTGAAGCGTTGGGTTGTTGTTTCAGTATAATAGGGTGTCTTCAGGTTGTCTGATTTTCCTTGAATCTTTCATAACAATTAGAAATATTATGGTTTGTTTAAACTAAATCATATGAAAACGTTTTTTTTCTTTTTTTAATTTCCCTGTTAATTTTAATAATGTAATTTCCTTTTGTAATTTTTAGGGCCTTCTGAAGCTTGAGTGCCTTAAGCGTGACCATCTTCCACAAACAGAATGAATGAACTTAATGACTCAATCCAAGAGTTCATCATCATCGGCTTTCCGGGGTATCAAGACAGAAACAGCAGATTTATCATTTTTGGAGTTTTACTGACAGTATATGCCTTCATCTTATTAGGAAATCTATTTATAATTGTTATTGTCTTAATTGACAGGGACCTGCACACTCCTATGTATATTTTAATGTCCAATCTTGCTCTAGTAGATGTAGTCATTACAACCAGTACCATTCCCAAACTGCTAGCTGTCCTTGGCACTGGTGCAAGTGGAATATCTATTGCAGGGTGTTTCATCCAGACACTTTTCTGTGGATCTGTCACTGCTGTGGAGTCGTTTCTTCTTGCAATCATGGCCTATGACAGGTATCTGGCTATTTGTAAGCCACTCCATTATTACACTATTACAAACAACAGTGTGGTCTTCAAACAAGTAGTCTGTTGTTGGGTGGGTGGGTTCATAGCTCTAACCATTCCACTCAGTTTAACTTTCAGGTTACAGTTTTGTGGATCCAACAAGCTCCTCCATTTCTTTTGTGACCATTCTGCAATGTTAAAGTTATCCTGCACTGATACGACCATCAACAGCTATTTAAGTTTAAGTATAGGAATGTGTGTCCTGATAGGCTCCATGCTGTACATCCTGTTTTCATATGCAAAGATCATTATGTCAGTCCTGAAAGTCACAGGCAACGAAGGAGGTTTGAAGGCCTTTTCGACTCCTGCGGTACACACCTACTGGTCATTTCAGTGTTTTTCCTGGTTGCTGCCGTGTGTACACCGCAGGCCGAGTCCCAGGCAGTTCTCTTGATATTCGTGTCATAGCAGCACTCATTCAGAATGTGACTCCGCCATTAATGAATCCAGTCATTTATTGTTTGAGGACAAAAGAGATTAAGATCAGCTTTGTGAGACTGCTGAAAAGGATCGACATATTACCCAACGGAAATTGATTGGTGTAAATACTCGGGAATCCGTCTTATCCTATTTGACTCCATAGCTCTGATTGTAAGATCACATTTAATAGTAAATATATTAGCAACCTTCAGGCGCAAGTTTAAACATAAGAAAATGAGAAGCACACTATTCAGTCCTTCAGACTTGATTGGTTATCGACTACAGAAGGTCTTCAACTACTTCATCCAGATAGCTATTAACACTTTGAATGCCCCAGTGGGAACAGCTGAATTTGTTCATGACACCAATGCAAAATCAGGGTGTTATTTTAATATACTATTTATTAAAATAAAAAAATATATATATTTTTCATAAAAACAAGCTATTCAAGTTATTTCGTAGCTGGCACAGAAAAGAGAAAATTCTTTCTCAGATGTGTGCAGCATCTGAGCGATAAACCAGCTGGGTCTAATAAGTTAGATGTTGCTAAATGTGTTGTAATCAAATGTCGGAGTTTCCAGTGGTGAGAGTTGTTAAGAGTCATTGAGAGGTTTTCAGATGGTTGTGGTTCTACACTTACTTTTTGTTAAAACTCATTGTTATCCAAATATGGCTAATAGGAAAATACTAACTGAAAGTGAAATATTTTGTTCAATGATGCCACATTGATTTTACATTCATATTTCAGTAGTACTAGGGTGTTGTAGCGTGTTGCTTGATTACATCTTGCCTGAAGAAGGGGCCTGAGTTGCCTCGAAAGCTTGCTTATTGGAATCTTTCTAGTAAGCCAATAAAAAGGATCATTTTGCTTAACTTCTCACCACGTTCTTATTTCAGACTCTATTTACAGGTGTTACCCATGTAAGGGGTACATTCTCGTATTTGGCACTTTAGCTTCATAGATGGTGTACAAGATAACTCATAGGTGGTGTCCATCAGTAGATCAACAACAATGAGTTAACTGGTATTCAACAGTCAATGTGTTCAGGTTTCCAGTTTAGCTGTTTGATTTAATGGTTCTGAGTGAGCGTTCTGTGAGGAAGTGCATCCCAATTTATATCTTGAATTTATTTCCCCTTAACTTCTACTTGTGCCCTCAGGTACGGATTTACTTTGCATTGAAAAATGTATCGATGAAATAATTTGGTCATATAGTTGCAGGAACATGTAACCGACTATCCTGGTGCCTTGGGCATGTGACTTTGGAGAATTAAGTATCAACACAAGCAATAAAATAAACTGCAGCTATTCTAATTGTGTCATTTTAAACATTTTTCTCTGTAGTAACTGCCACACAGCATACGGCAATGGCAGTGTTGCTAGGTGTGAATTCTCACTGGATCTGGCACTGTAGCAGGTGCTTCTTCCAGGTTTTCAAATTTGAAAAAGCATCGGCAAAGTGAATCCTGTAGATTCTGTTCTGGCAATACATGTACATGAGGACAAGTTAATTTCTAGTAACAGAATGTACATTTTCATGATATAAGGCATCAAGAACAAATAACCCTGTCAAGGTGTTAGGCGCATACAATTTTAGAGCTGACTGAACAAGACATTATCACCAAGATTACTTAGTGAGATGTACAGCATGGATTTCCCTTTTTTTAGGTTCTTCTTCTTCCTTTGCCTTTCTCTGCTTTTACTATCTCAGCCTCCTCTTTGTTTTTGGGGAAAAGGGATCAAGATTAAAACATTAGAACACTCTAGATGAGAACAGGTCATTCAGCCCAACAAAGCTCGCCAGTCCTTATCCATTTAATTCTTCCAAAAAAACATCAAGTTGAGTTTTGAAAGTCCTTAAGTCTACCATGCTGCTTGGTGATTTCTTCCAAATGTGTGTGGTTCTCTGTGTAAAAAAAAAAAAAATGGTAATATTTGTGCGAAATGTACCCTTCACAATTTCCCAACTGTGTCCCCATGTCCCTGAAGAACTCATTTTAAAATACAAGTCTCAATCCACTGGACTAATTACCTTCATAATTTTAAACACTTCAATCATGTCACCTCTTAATCTTCTTTTGCTTAAACTGTAAAGGCTCAGCTCTTTTAATCTTTCCTCATAACTCATCCCCTGTAGCCCCTCAATCAGCCTAGTCGCTCTTCTCTGGACCTTTTCTAGTGCCGCTATGTCCTTTTTGTGGCCTGGAGACCCAAACTGCACCCAGTACTCCAGATGAGGCCTCACCAGTGTGTTATAAAGCCTGAGCAGAACCTACTGTGACTTGTACTCCACACATCAAGGCGCTATATAACCTGACATTCTGTTAGCCTTCTTAATGGCTTCTGAACACTGTCTGGAAGTTGATAGCTTAGAGTCCACTATGGCTCCTAAATCCTTCTCATAAGGTGTACTCTTGATTTTCCGACCGCCCATTGTGTATTAAAACCTCACATTTTTATTTCATATGTGTAATACTTTAAATTTACTGACATTAAATTTCATCTGCCACAAATCTGCCTAAGCCTGTATGCTATTCAAATCGTTCTGTGATGATTCAATGAATTCAAGAATATTTGCTCTTCCATCTATCTTGGTATCATCTGCAAACTTAACCAGCTTGCTACTTAAATTACCATCTAAATATATACATATATAGTGACAGATAGAGGGCGCTGTTGTCCCGTTGAACCCTCAGATCAGACACCACACACCAGATAAAAGTCCAAATATTTAATTTATTATAATAATAATAATGTGCACAAAGCACCCTCCACTCCACAATATTCATAAACCATAAACTAATCACAATAAACAATAATCCTCCAATCCACCCAGCAGCTCAGTCACCCTTCCTCCCAACTCGGCTCAATCTGCTTAGGTTTCCCATAGTCCTTTCAAAGTCCTTGACCCGGAAGTGCTTCTGATCCCACAGTCCATGTGATTCTTAACACTTCCGGGTCAGGTGAAAACTCCTTTTCTTCTTCCCGGAAGTACGTCATTTCCTCTGTCCCTATGGACGAGGACATACTTCCAGGTTATAAGGCAAATGAAAGTTTCTGAGCCTCCCTGCATCGTCCCCTGGCGGCCCCCATGGTATCCAGCAGGGCTGTGAAGGAAAACTCCAATGTCCATGATGCCCTCCTGGAATTCGGGGCACCTCCATGCTGCCGGAAGGGCTCAATCTAGCGGGGGTATTGGCCGGGATGAATGGCTGGCCATATCCCACAATATATATATATGTAGTCATAAGAATTGACAGGAGAAATCAAAAGGTTTGGGGCAGCCACCTATATATTATGCTCTAGCTGAAAAATGGGTTTGTTTAGTAGTGTTCAGGATCAGGTCCAAAACAGAACTAATTCAAATGTGTAAAGATGATGACTTTAAACGGCGGGACCGGAAATTACATCAACATGACTGGGAGTGATGTCTTCTTGGATGCCAGAACTGGAAGTGACATCATCATGGGCACCAGAACCCTGTTAGATTTCCAGTGAATGATCTGCAGAGGATTGAGAGAAAACATCAGTGCACTTCGCCACTCCCTGGACTGGCGTGGAATTGTTATTATTCAAGCCCTTTAGCTGCCTCTCATCGCACATGTGTGACAATATATAAAAATATCAGTGGCCCTAACACAGCCCCTGTGGAACACCACTCTTAACATCGGCCAATTCTAATACGGTTCCTCACCCCATCAGCCTCTTCTTCCTGTGTCTGAGCCAATTCTGCACCCATCTACACACCACACCCTGAACTCACACTTTCTTTAGTTTGATGCCCAACCTCTCACATGCCACCTTATCAAATGCTTTCTGAAAGTGAAGATAAATAATATCATAAGCTTCACTTTGATCACATCCTTTTGTTAATTCTTCATAGAACTCCATCATTTTAGTAAAACTGAATCCATGCTGAGTGTTCAGTAAGACTCCTGTTCTTGTCATGTGTTGCTCAATCTTTTCCTTGAATAATTCCTTTCAATATTTTTTCTGTGATGTATGTTAAGCATACTGGCCTAAAGTTGCTTGGATCTGCCCGGTCACCCATGTTATATAACGGGATATTATTTGCCATTTTCCCAGTCCT
>NW_024384236.1:0-31065 GCF_016835505.1 Polypterus senegalus
CTGTCATCCTTATTTTTTTTTTCATTCCTGGTGAAATAAATGGCAGTATAAATAATTTGCCAATCTGCTAACATTCATTTTGCTCTCACATTATCAAAACCACATATAAAAACCGGATTGGTAAAATAAACACTAAAAACACGGCCAAGTACACAGCAAAATCTTCAGTGTTGTTTAGTGTTGTTATTTCAGAGTTCATTTTAACAAGTGTTGATTCTGGAGTTGATTTGAGAATATCAGCACTCGGAGTGTTACACAGTGTTTGTACTCAGTGTTATTTAGGGGAGCAGGTATACATTAGACCACCAAAGAGGGGATTGGAGTTCCGGCAGAGCAGCAGCACTTCCCTTTTCTTTAATTGTGGCCATTACTGAAAAATGATTGATTGTCAATCGTGAAATTGTTATAATAACAAGCATATTGCAATTGTATGCTTATATATATGGCTGATCTTCTATTCTTTTCTCTCAGAGATGAATATTTCTCTAAAACACTCAGTTTTCTAAAAGCACACAAAGCACTGATTCTCACCTAAATTAACAGAAGACGTCTGTGGCTGTATGCAGTGTGCTGTCACCGCGTGTTAGCTCTCTCCAACTGTGGCGACTAACATCTATTTTCTGAAAGGCACATAAACAATGGTGTCACACATAGATCAACATAAAACATCTGTTGCTTGTTCGCTTCCCGGTCCTCCTGTGTGGAGAGCGCTTTGAGTAGTGAGAAAGGCGCTATATAAATGTAAAAGAATTATTTAAAAGAATGAAGTCACCGTGAGACGCAATCTGGATTGTACTGAGCCCCTCGTGTGCCTCATATGCACAAAAGTCGACATCTGCCCTAAAACGCTCCCCTTCCTCTCCATCTTCCTCTTAATGTCTTAACTCTTCTCCGTACAGGTAAAGTGAAGTTACATTTTCGTCCGTATTGTATTTATGTATCTTTTTGTGTACGATTGTCTGCATTTTCATTGTTCTAGTATTCGATTTTATGCATCAAGTGCGGTTATAAAGGTTTAAATAAGCAGTCATGTGGTTCGCGAGCGGATGAATCCATTTAACATGATTTGGTATTTTGGAGAAAATGGTTTCAGTTTTTAAACAAATCGGTTTCTGAACAGCCTTTAGGTATGAATTTATAATCGACATCCGAGGTTCCGCTGTATTTCCTTATTTATTTTTTCGTGAATTAAACTAATTTTGTACCCATTTACTTATTTCAATGCCGCTGACAAGATACGAAACACACCTTGAAATTTAATTATTCATAGATTTATTTATCTGCGTATTTATTTAATTTTTACTATAATATTCCTCCATATTAGATATATTTCTGTTCTTAAATAAATATTGTATGTAGCGACACCACAGCTGAACTCTGTAATGGCAGTTTCAGTTGCTTTAGCCAATATATTAAGCTGTTGTCCCGAGATTGTTAACCAACTGCTCTCTCAAAGCTGACACTGAAGTTCTTTCATGAGGTCTCGTCGTGCTGGTGAAGGTGAATTACCGTCAGGTGAAGAAATACATCAAAGTGCAAGATGGGTTCACATTTGAGGAGTTTCTAAACGAAGGTAAATTTGAATTTAATTATGTCTGTTTCAGCTGATTTGAAAAGTTACTTTATTAACATTTATAATCAAATTTATCTTGTTTTAGTAAAAATAAAAAATGTGGGCTTACAGCAAAGGCTGCACTTCAAGTCTTTGATGAGACAAATACTAACGTGGAGGAAGATATTTTTCAAGAGTTGGTTCAGAGCAACCCACAGATATGCTTCACAATAAAATGTCCTCCACAAGGGTTTTTTGCTGAGCTGATGTTTCTGGTGGTGTGTAATTTCTTTATGAAATGCTCAAATTTCATTTATAAAATATTTGAAAATTAATCAATATTGATCTCCCCTTTTAAAAAACAGAATTTTCACGCCCAGCTATCTCAACACCAAGTACACGCACCGCTAGACTTTCAAACTCCAGTGATGTTGAAGGGTGGAGAGAACCCAACTGAACTAGTCTGCAAGCTCAAACTCTAATAATGGTAAAGAAATCACAGGCGCTGAAAAGGCCAAACAGGTCAATGTGGATTTATCTGCCTTCATGGGTAACTTCTGTGTGTGATGTCATCATACCATTCCTTCATATTATTTTATCTTTAATAACTAGATTGTTCAAAATGCCCTGAAAGAGAAACCTGGAGGTTTGGATGTTCTTGAAGAATATGAGTTGACTAAAACACTGAAACACAGCACGAGACGACAGCTTGTTAATGTTCTTGTTAGCCATATGGCAGAGGTTCATGGGTAAGCTATCGGAGAATTGATAAGTCAACACAATATCAAGCTTGCGTTGCGTTGTGAACTATGGCAGGCCGTTCATCCCGGCCAATACCCCCACACCACTAGATGGAGCCCTTCCAGCAGCATGGAGGTGCCCCGATTTCCAGCAGGGCATCATGGATATTGGAGTTTTCCTTCACAGCCCTGCTGGATACCATGGGGGCTGCTGTAGGGAGGCTCAAAGACTTATATTTGCCCTTTAACCCGGAAGTACGTCCTAGTCACATGGACAGAGGAAATGACGTGCTTCTGGGATGAAAAAGAAGAGTTTTTATCTGACCCGGAAGTATTGCCAATCGCATGGACTGAGAGGAGCGAAACACTTCCGGGTCAAGGACTACAAAGGACTCTGGGAAATCCCAGACAAACGAGCTGAGCTGGGTGGAAGGGTGGCAACGCGTCTGGGAGTGGAGGATTGATTATTGATTAGAGTATTGTGTTATTTATATGAGTATTGTGGAGAGGAGGGTGCTTTGTGCACATTATTATTATAATAAATCAATTATTTGGACTTTTATCTGGAGTCTGACGTATTGTCTGAGGCTTCAAGGGAGCGATAGTGCCCTGTCTGTCACTGCATCTATTCATAAAGATATGGGGGTTTAAGTTGTCGATTAATGACTAAGTTCTACTTAATCTTATAAAATTTTCAGGAGGATTCCCACCCATAAACAGAGAGAGACATATGCCTAGCACTTATTTTTGTTTTTATTAATTTATTTATTTTTACTTAGTCCTGTATATTGAATAGTTTGCTGTGCTCAGTGTTACAGACCAGAGTTTTCACCAAAGGGTTAATAGCTGCTGTAACCGACATGTACAGAAAAGTCAGTTAACACTTGGATCTCCTGTGAATTGACACTGAGACCAGGCTTTTTATAGATTTAAATGATTTTAGATGGGAAACCTGCTTTTTTATTTTAGAGGTTTTGAAATATTGTGTAAACTATTTTGTGTAATAAAACAAGCATTTTGAAAAGTCTTGATTCCTGTGTTTTTTTTTTTTAATCTGGTGTATAATGTGTGTACATTTAACTTTACATTAATGAGACATTAGCTTCTAAATAAAATGAGGTGCACCAACTTAATATCCATCTGTCTGTTATCCAACCCGCTACATCCTAACTACAGGGTCACGGGGGTCTGCTGGAGCCAATCCCAGCCAGCACAGGGCACAAGGCAGGAAACAAACCCGGGCAGGGCGCCAGCCCACCACAGGGCACACACACACACACACACACACACACAGACACACACAGACACACACACACACACACACACACACACACACACAGCACACACACACATACACACACACACACACACACACACACACACACACACCAGAGACAATTTAGAATCACCAATGCACCTCACCTGCATGTCTTTGGACTGTGGGAGGAAACTGAAGTTCCAGGAGGAAACCCACGCAGACACAGCCAACTTCATATTGCATCTCAAATAATAGGATATCCTAACAGTCATTGAGTGTAAACATATTGCCACTCCACACTTGGCATGTGTTGAAATCAACACCTTAAGAGTTACTTTTTAACACCAGCAGAGTGTCTTGAGAATTTAGTTCACACCAAGTAGATGTTCACCACACTTCTGGTGTTATAAATGAACTCTTACAGTGTTGATTTCAATACCTGAAAGTGTCAAACAATATAACACGACACAAAGCGTACATTGAACTCGATTTGGTGTGGACCTAAATAAACTCTGAAGAAGTGTTACAATGAACTCTGTAGGTGTGAATTTAACACTTTGGATTTCACTGTGTATAAAATTATTGAGGAACCCTGGTTTAATTATGAGTTCATTGTGTGCGATAAGAATGATCTGATCCTTAAGATTTATAAGTGTTGAGATACTATGCATGCCATTTACAGAAACAAAATGTTAAGAGTTCTTGTTTTTCAAAGTCTCTTAATGTTTCAAAGTGGTTCATTGCTTTTTAGGAGGATTCTTTCTGAAGCAGTTACATGAAGCAGAAAGTCATCTCTAAGAACGTTACTGTGAATGGTGGAGGTATTAAATACAATAGAAAGCAATGCTGACCTCCAGAATCTTGGAGGTATTCATCTATTTAGCTGACACATAGGAGACAATACTCTTCATGTAACTGTAAAGATTTCTTGTGCTTTATGATAACGATAGAGAGGTATACAAGGTACAAGAGCATCCTCACCCTTAAACCACTCAGTGAAGGCACAGTTCCAAAAACAAGAAAAAAGATCTTTGGTTAATCCGCCCAAATCCTGCCCTTCTTCTCCAATAAAACACACCTGAAGCTTTTTGTTGAGGAGTTCTGTTGTTCCATAAATTCTCTGCACGTCATTCAATATTGTTTCCCTGTTTATTTCGATAATGATTTCTTCCTCTATTAATCCTTCAAGCTCTGAAGAACCTCATAAAATACAACATGTTTTTATAAAGAAACTGAACAAAATGAACTGTGGAACATATAAAGTAGTATGAAATTTGAGGGGCTGATCAAAATGTGAGAGCGACAGACATTTCTGAGTCTATAGGAGGGACAGAAAAAGAGGACGTCTGGCTGGAAAATACAAACGTGACCCCTTGAATTGTCAATGGACTGATTCTTAAGAGAAAGTGTTGTAGCAAAAGTAAGGACCTTCAGACATCACAATTATGTGAAGAGTTGTTTTGACCAAATTTGAGGCTTAATTGACTGTTGGCTGTAATTTCTTGAAATCAAAGAGATGCATTTCCTGTTCTAAAAATGTAGTCCAATGTACAGAACTTAATTTGTAAATTATAATAGTTTGGCTAAATTTATGTATGAAGGTGACTGAATTACCTGAGTAAATCTTACTTCTGTCAAGATGGAGTCGTTTTTCATCCAATTGAGATACTTTAATCTGAACCTAACAAAAACAAAAATAAAAATAATAAAGATAAAATCTGTAAGGATAACAAAATAAGTTCACAAGCACACACCTCGTTTTCCAGAGTCCTTCCTGTTTCTCTAGACATTCACACATATTTCTCCTCTCCTCCTATCAAATAATTTGCTCTTAATTCTGAACTTTTAAAACATTAAATATTTACCATGGGAGTATCAGCGTTTATATCAGCAAAAGGAGATTCTGGAGGACTTGGGACATTTGACTCTTCATGCAGTCTGGATAATCTCAACTGCAAAAGCAAGTGATTGGAAAATGTTAATTTATTTAGGGATTAATTAACTTTAGTTTAAATAAAACTAATTGAAGATGAAATAATACATGCATCAGTAAGAGTCCATGAATATTATACTCTTAAAATATGTTTAAAATGATATTTACCTCTGATGTGCTGTTTTCATGTTCTGCACTTCCTAGAAAGTTCTCAACATCACCAATCAAAATCTATAAAATGAACAGCAGAAGAGCATATGAAGAGCATAAAAACACGATTGACAAAGTTCAAGTGATGCACAGAACACAGAAGTGACCAGATAAATCTGACCTGAGCACAACTGACAAAATATATTTATAGCAATGTGGTTAATTATATGTAAAATATCAAATAAAAACACTGACATAAACTAGTGTCCTATTCTGAGTTTTCTGTCTTGATCCGCTGCTCCTCAGACAGGCTCTATGGCTCCACCACTACAATATGAACTGAGCAGGTGTGTCTGCATTTCAACTTATTAAGTGTTAAGAAAAACTGGAAAAAACGTAGGTGGTGTTCTAAAACATCTGGCCAATAGTGTGTACATATATATATATATATATAGTGTTGAGCTATGAACAGTAATACTGCATGTATAGAGACACTGTTACTGTATCTGATACTTCAGAACTAAGTTAAAGTATTATTTCTCATGTCACGTAGCCATTGTCTATCCCAGCAGTAATGACAACAATGCAGAAAACAGACGTCGATGAGATGCCAGTCCATTACAGAAACATTTACTCAGCCATTGTAATACAAAACCAATTTGATTGAATGATTTAGCAGACTGTCTATAGACTGAGAGAGGACAACATGCATCCACACAGGGGACTAACGATGTCTGCAGGCAATGCAACTTGCCCTAACTAAATAATGTCAATGATTGTAACAGATCTCTTTACAGACTGAAGAGCAGTGTGGTGCGGAGGTTTGTGTGCTTCCTCAACACTGAGCTCCAAAGCCCATTACCGGACCTGCACATATTCTTTGTATTTCCATTTTGTCAATAAGCTCCTGTTTCCTTTGACATCTCAAGAGCCTCATTTTTAGTTTTACCAGAAACTCTAAACTGGTTTGGTATTGGTGACTGTGGGAGAGTCTGACTGGCATACTGATTAGGGTTTGCTCCCTTCTTGTACCTCATGCTGCCATAAGCAGTTTCAATAAATGGACAGATTAATGTAGTAAAGAATTTTACAAAATTACATACCTGGCTCTCTACTTCTGGTTGAGGTTCTCTTGTGTTTTCCAGCCTATCTACATGTGGCTCCTGTGACAATGTGGCCTGCACTCCCTATTAAATAAATCAGGTAAAGCAATAGTCTATAAAACTGAATAAATAATTACAAAACAAATCATACTAATTTTTAACACTAAAATATCAATGTTATTTCTTTTATAAAGGATTTCTCTTTCTACTGAATATAATCAATAGTGGTGTCCTTAATAAGTAATGAACCTCATTTACTAACATTTAACAGAATGTTTTAATATAACAGCCTCACAAATAATAAGAAATAAATACCTGATAACTTACTTCTGCATGCACTTGACTGTGAATTTCTGGTGTAAATTCTGACTCTTGTTGTGCCGTGTGTATCTGCTCCATCTTGAAAAGGAAATGTGTGACAGGTGGCAGGTCACACTTACAGGTAATCTAACTTAGACACCATTTAAATATCCGACTACGCCACCCAGTTTATTAAGAGACTGGGAACTCCTGAAATGTACCAATAATAGCACACAGGTTTCTTTAAATTGGTGAGTAAACACACAATGAAAGACACAACAGTAATTTCAAGAAAAGCAACAGTAACTTCTATTACACCAGACAATAATAAGTACATTAAAAAGATCAATGAACTTAAACAAAATCTAACAATATCAAGAACGAATTTCCTTTTTCTAAAAGTAAAACACACAGTCCACACTCTAAAGTGCGTCAAACACAGAATTGGAGGATACAACCTTTAGTGGTGCAGAGTCCAGTTTGCGCACTGTGTTACCCCAACACTTCATCGTTCAACTGTACATGGATACACTCTGTTCACTGGACACTCATTTCACAACAGAAGTTTTGTCAAATTGTTGAATCCCTGTCTGCGTCTCTTCGTCGTTCCTTTTTTCCACCCTGGGCTCCTTGTGTTGCTGTGACCTCAGTACGCCTTATTTCTCGTCTGCCAGCTTTGCTTGGTCCTTTCATGCGGCTTCCCTCTCTCGCTGGACTCACAACTGGCGTCTCTTTGTGGAGCTGTCTCTTCCTCCCTGGAAGTAAGTGTTGCCGTCCTTGTGCCTCCCGTCGTGCCAGCCAGGTACCCCAGTCTGCCAGTGTGCCCCTGTGCTCTGTCTGAGTGTCTTGGCAGCGTTCTCAGTGGACCGTCCCTCTCTTTGCCTTCTCCTGGCCAGAGTTTAAATCTCCTTCAGTGCCTGCAATTATCAGTTGTGGACAATCAGATTAAACAACAGCACATCTAAATTTCCTGGTTTAACAAATCATGAAAACATAAGTTAACAAAATATATTGTTACCAACCATGAATGAGTGCAGATCTGCTGTTTAGATACCAATATTGTCAAACATGTTAATTGTCAAGTCAGGTAAATACAGAAATCCTCCAAGGAAGGAGCAGTTCTGTTATCACAACTTGGTATTCTTTGTAATATCAACCAGCCAAAAACTTCAAAGTGTTGACTCTTTAGCGAGACAGTAAATACCGAGATCCTGTAGACAGCCAGAGTTTGACTTTAACTTCTCACCTCAGTCCAAACAATGGGTGCCTATTGTCTGTTCATCTGCTGGGCTTTAAATGTAATATTGACAAGTTTCTTTTACTAAGAGAAAAAATGGAGTGACACAGTGTACAAAAAATGTCTCCGTCTGACAAATGTAGAAAGGATTGTGGTGTTTAAATATTCAGTCGTACATAAAAACAAATGTGTGGATTCAGTTGAGTGACAGTGTAATTAACATGCAATGAAGCACAACTGCACACTGTACTTTATAAATGCTCACTGAAGATTCGGCATAATGACAGGTTCTTCTTTCTTCACAGAGAGTATCATATTAATCAATGCACAATTTGACATATTAGAGAAATTAGTGAGACTTCTACCTGAATCGGTAGTGGTATGTCACGGTGAGGAATTATGAATATTCTGCCTTTCCAATTTGTTCCTGTAATTGAGCAGCAGTTTCAGTTTGCGAGCTATGCAAACGTCTCCCTTTCTCGGCTTTGACAAAACTAAATCCTGTTAAGTGTAAAGGAACGTCTGGGTAGCTTTCAGTAATAAACTTCTCTAACTGAGGAATTGTCCAGTTGCTATTAATGGATGATTTGCTTCCATATCTGTCTTGAGTCCCAGGCTGCTCATGTTTTGGAGGACCTGAAATCAGAGAGATAATTATTGTACAAGTACGTAATGAAATTCAATAAGTGATCTGCATACTGGATGAATACATAATTAGTGCAATAATTTAAAACTGCTATGAAAACTGCATTGTGATGTCCTATTATGCACTGCTTACACAACAACTCATTTTACTTAACTGGAAGAATCTTAATCAAACTTTTATATCTCATCAGGAAGATGATGCTCTATATTGGCTGAAATTGGAAAATCTTAGTTTGTTAACAAGAATTTCCTTTCCTTTAAGTGTTTTTTCAGTGAGCCTCCATATTCAATTAACACACATCAGACATTTCCTGCATGGCCAGATCTACACACACACACTGACACACACACATACATACATACATACATACATACATACATTTATACTTGTCTATATAAGGTATATTTGCTCAACATTAGTTTTACAGGGATATGCAAATATGTAAGAAGTTAAAAGTAAGAGTTTTTTGGAGGAGGTAGGAACAAAACCACATTTGAAAGCAAGTAGGTTGTCTGAAGAAATTCCTTACATGACGAGTACAAACCTAAGCCATTTCTTGTAAGACGTGAAAGTTCTGAGGGAGGTGAAACGTACTCTTCATTATGTTTCTGAAGAAGGAAAAAATTAAGTTTCCATATATCGCATTTTGATCTTCCTTTTTTTCTTGTAGTATCTGGGGAAACAAAAATTGAAATAAATGTAATCTGTGAAGTATCTTTTTAGGAAAATAAATAATACTCTCGTACCTATCTGGAAATATATATTCTCTAACTGCAATTATTACTATTTAAATAGGACTGGCATCCACACATTGTATACATTGATTTATAGTTTAATTTAGAGTTTTTTTTGCATATGTATTCTAGATTATACTTCAATTCAAGTCCTGTAGCATTGCAATAACAATAATGATGTACAGTATATGATTTCTGAACAGCCTCTTGACAGTTGCAGCAGTGATATGTGAAAGAAATAAGAAGAATGTCAGACATTACTTCAGTGATTATATTCTACAACAAGCATTATCTCAAGATATTACTGAATGTACAGGAAATGTATTATTGCTTCTAATTTATGGTGAATGCATGTGTCATTAGAGAAAATATTTATTTTAAACTTTAAGAAAAAACATAACAATGAAAAAACAGAAGGAAAAAAAACAAACATATGTTACTCCTGGTTTTACAGCCTTCACTCATAAACGTTTCTTTAAATGTAAAAAATACCTGACTTATAATGTTGTTGACTAACTTTCGTTATAAGTTATCATGAGTTATAAATCAATAAAACAGTCATCTTTTATCAAGGAAAAGTAAACGGGTGAACATTTTAATGGCCTTCGCCAGCGGTGTCCATTTAAGCGCAAGTAAAGATCTTTGCCAGGTGAACACGTTTTCTTTTCTCTCTCCTAACAGTTGATGAATGTTTGTTAGGCTTAATAATCAAAACCAGTGAAAACATTTTATCAAGGAATACAACCAGCGCTGTATACGTGGGAGTAACCTGCATATATTTAAAAATACTAAAGTAATACAAACCCCCTGATAAAGGTGCTCTCCGTGCACTTCTTCTAAATTAAGCTCTAGTTTCTCTCACACAAGAAGCTCCAAAGTCATCTGCTTCTGCTACTTCATCTTCAGCTTCTCGAACACACGACATGGCCGGGTTACAACACCTGTAACTGTTCTCTTTGCGCTGACATCTGGTTAAATAATCACTGGTACAATTTTCTTTTGAAAGCAGAACATAAAACACATAATACATAATAACTGTTTTCACGTCATAACATAACAAGGTAAAAGATTTAAAACAGTTAATATTTGTCTTAACTGAGCATATGCCTCATATGTCAAATAAGCAATGGAAGAAATCAGAGCATTGTACGAGTAAATTACAAAAACTATCACAGGAAAGGAGATTTAATGGTACTTTTTGTTGCTATTGATTAATAGTGTAACCTTCAAAAATATGTCTTACCGTTCGAGTTGCGGCGTCATGAAGTAATGTTTCAGGCTGCTTCATATGTACCTTTATGTTTCGATTAAAACATAAATACAGTACGTGCCACTTTATTTTAAGAAAACAGAGACAATTTTTGGTATTAGACGCGCACCAAATCGTAAAAGCTTACCTTGTATTTTATGACGATCCCGTAATTGCAAACTTGCGGTTTTGTACTATCAATAATATAAACGTGGGTTTCCTTTTCTGAACAGAATACTGCAGTAATCACGATCAACGACAATTTGTGTAAACTTTCTTTTTACATTTTGTAATGCCAGTACTTTACATAAACTCTGAATAAGACGATACAAACTGAGGCCTAGATATTTTAAGCTTTATTACGAATATTCAAACACAGAACGCTAGCTAAATAAAACATGAACCGTAAAGGACCCTCTGTCAACTTTAATGGGCGGAGGTATTATTAAAAAAAGAAAGTAATTTTACTACATTTTAAGATATCTCAAAATATCTTCCTGTCTGTTCGCAGATATCTGAAATACATTTCATGATATCTCAAAATCACTTCCTGTGCAATTCGAGATATCTTAAAATAGGCAGGAAGTTCCATTGCAAGTATAAGAAATTTTGGAGGAAGTGATTTTGAGATATCTCTAAGGTTATTTGAGATATCTTGAAATACACGGGTGGAGCAGTCAGGAGACCTGGGTTCACTTCTCGGGTCTTCGCTGCGTGGAGTTTGCATGTTCTCCCCGTGTCTCCATGGGTTTCCTCCTGCAGTCCAAAGACATACAGGTTAGGTGGATTGGCGATCCTAAATTGGCCTGTTTGTGTGTGTCCTGTGGTGGGTTTGCACCCTGCCTTTGATTGATTCCTGGCTTGTGCCCTGTGTTGGCTGGGATTGGCTCCCATGACCCTGTGTTTTGATTCAGCGGGTTGGAAAATGGATGAAATACACAGAAAGTCATTTCAAGATATCTGAAAATGTATTTCAGATATCTCAAAATGCCCGTAGATGTATTTTAAGATATCTTGAAATGTATTTGAGATATCTCAAAATGCACATAAACATATTTCAAGATATCTTGAATTGCATTTAAGATATCTCAAATTGTACAGCATATCATTTCAAGATATTTTGAAATCTATTTGAGATATCATAAAATGATTTTTAGATATCTTAAAATAGATGCATTTTTAGATATCTGCAATTCAATTTGAGATATCTCTAAATGTTAATTTGGCTTGCCATAGAGGGTGACAATAATTGAGTCCAGTCCATGTCTGGAGGTCTGTGTGGAATGACATCGGATTGGAGTTTTCCCCCTCTTTTTTTATTTTATTTTGTGTTTTTCCAAAGCAAACAAATGAAATAAATGTGTGAAAAGCAAAGCATTTGGAACTGCAGCACTTTTCTGAGCGATATGTGCAGGGGTGACAGTATTTTTTGATCATGACTGTTCAAAGGCTGGCCCAGGCCATGGCATTGCCTCCTCCATGCTTCATAGATGATCGTTCGCTAACCCGTTCCCATAACTCTGGTAAAGGTCGTCTTTTTCGTTATCCATTCCTAAACCCTCCGTGGCTCCATTTTTGACAGTTCCAGCCTGGCCTTCTGTTCTTGTTGCTCATGAGAGCTTTGTGTCTGGTGGTGTAGCTTCTGTGTTTCTTCTCTTTAGTTCATCTTTGAATGGTGAATGCTGGTACTGTCACCCTCGCACCGTGTACACTTGACTCTTTTTATTTCTTTGGCTGTTTTTTCTATTTTTTGGATTTCTCTTGACAGCTCAAACGATGCTCCCCATCATCATCTGGGACTGCCTTCTCGGTGCAAATTCTGTGCACCTCCACTGATTTCTTTCTTTTTCAAAAAAAATCCATACTGTTGATTTTAGAATGGTATTTGCTTTAGTCTCCTTTTCAAAATGGCTCGCTTTCCTCTCATAGTCAATTCTCTGGTTTTCATGTTGTTTTGTACTTTGGACCCCCAAATACAAACTCCGTGATTTCAACCAGCCCTTTCACCCCTGGAGTTCTTCTATGTGTTTAGAATTAAAAGGACTCCCCGAGTCATGAGAATCACTGAGGGACGAGACCCAACAAATGGTGTTGCTGTTGTTTATATATGAATATTGTTTTGTGACACTTTAGTTTAGGTACTCATGTACTCTTATGTAATTAGACCTTAAAGAGGCTTCTCTCTGTGATGATAATACAGGGTGAGTCAAAATTCTGTTAACACTAATGAATTATTTTAACTCGGCCACACACACCTTTCCAGGTCGATGGACCATTGCCATGGCCTCCACACTCCCCTGATTTGACACCCTGTGATTTCTGGTTATGAGGTATTGTGAAGGAGTGCGTGTGTACAGCATAGCAGGAAAGTTTGTGATACCAATGACCTGTAGGACAGAATACAGACTGTGGTATCCTCTATTCCTCACAAAATGTGTCTGGGATTTAAATGGTGGTGTTGCTCGTTGTTTGTTGAACATGATGGTGAACAGGCTGAGACATTCCTGTAAATCATCTTGTACATAGTGAAGTATGTTTTGTGAATAAATTGTTTCCGCCATTCAAATGTTAACAGAATTTTGACTCACCCTGTACATTTACAAAGCATCAGTAAAGTATTATTTGTGCAATATGGCCTATTAAAATAACTTCACGTGGACCTGCACGAAGTGGCTTAAGTGAGACCGATGTCTCGAGATACGACGTACTTCATAATTAATATTATAATGAAAAGTAATTTTACCAGGAAACCAAACACGACACTGCAGAGGAGAATAACCGCTTTACTGGAAAGCTAAAAGAACCCTTTGTTAAGGTCTTATTGCATTACTTCAGCACCTAACATGAATCCTTCCCTGTTGTTTATATATATACTGTATATTGTCACACACGTGTGCATAGGAGGCAGCTGAAGAGCTTAGAGAGGACTGATTATACATCTGCCCGGGGGGGCGGGGTACGCTGACGCTCTTTCTAAGTTCCCTACAGGTCTTTCCCGGGAAATCCCACCAGGTGCCACCACCTCGAATCGGGACACGTCATTTCCGGTCCCGGCCCCAACGACGACATCACATTCGGTCCCGGCCCCGAGGACGATGTCATTTCCGCCCAGCGTCCTATAAAGCCTCCCACCTTTTCTCTGAGAGGCAGGTCTGTTTAGGACTCTGTCGTGTAAACTTGACTCACTTGAATCATTTGCTTTTGCAGCCAGGAAACTGCATTAAACGGGTGAATGCTCCAAACCTTGCCATGCCTCGTGTCTCTTCTTGTTATAATATATATACTCATGTGAAACACATGATCATAACGGGTGCTGTTGAACAGCCATCTTTTACTGCTTGGGCATCTCATCCCATGGTGTTGCTTTGCTGTTTAAGTCCATGGCCGAATTCTACACTTTAGGTCAATTTTATTTATTCATTTTTTGTTTTGTCATTTTAATTCACTGTAGGTTTGTTGGGGTCTCAGACTTCAGTGTCATAATGTGAAAATCTGAGCTCCTTCTCCTTTGACTTGAATGTTCAGAAGCAGGTTAACCTCCATCTCAAAAAGCCCATCCACATTATCATTAGAATAGGCTATTATAAACATTATATTACTTACATTGTGCCTGAAGAAGGGGGTCTAAGTTGCCTTTGGAAGCTTGCATATTGTAATCTTTCTTTTTAGCCAATTAAAGGGGTAATTTTGCTTGACTTCTCTTTGCACTCATAAAACCACAGGATTTAACAATGTTCTACTCTTCACAGATGTATTTCTTTAAATTGCAGTGGAACAATTAAAAGATAAAATGACACAACCTCATTTTGCTTCACCTAAAAAAATGTAAATTGGACTTTGCAAAATGATCAACGCCTTTTTTAGAAATCGTAAGAAATATTTGGCTGTCAAGCAGGTGATTTGTCTTTTCTAGTCCCCTCAGGTGACTGCCAGAGCTGAAATGGCTGACTCTGATAGTGGAACAAATGACTGCCAATTACAACAATGAGAAGTGTGAGGTATCAATTACAAATTCAAAAGTAAATGGGACAAAAGGTAAGGGAGCAGCAGGAACGGCTGTGTTCCTTCAAGGTGATTTGATAAAGTTCAGACATTAAGTATGACACTTCCATACTCATAAAAAACAAACAAACAAAAAAAAAACTTTAGTGAAATTCAAATTAAAGCCAGTTCATGTAAAATGTTACTATGCTCTGATTTTACCCCAGAAATCCTAAACTGGACTGGACAAATTAAGGGGCTTCTTTTAAAAGTTGTAATTAGCAGGTGATTTGTCTTTTATAGTCCCCTCAGGTGACCACTAGAGCTGAAAGGACTGATTCAAATGGAGGAACAAAGACCTGCAAAAGTAGAGCAATAAGAAGTGTGAGGGATCAGCATGAAATTACAAACGCTTCAAGAAAGGCCCGTCTGTAAGCAGAACATCAGAAGAAAGCAACCATCCCATGATGTCGAGGAGCCACAGGCTTGATGAAGTTAACACAAGCAAGGGATGTGCAACCAGACATTTAATTTGCTAGAAGACTATCTGCTCTTATACTACTCACCTGAAAAAATGGGGTACCGTTTAACATGTTGAGATGTCAGTGCCAGCTGGACTCTTCGTGTCATATCAATCAATCAATCAACATTTATTTATATAGCACATATTCATACAAAAAAATGTAGCTCAAAGTGCTTTACAAAATGAATAGAAAAATAGAAGACACAATAAAAATAAACATAAGTCAACATTAATTAACATAGAATAAGTAAGGTCCGATGGCCAGGGTGGACAGAAAAAACAAAAAAAAAACTCCAAAGGCTGGAGAAAAAAATAAAATCTGTAGGGGTTCCAGACCAAGAGACCACCCAGTCCCCTCTGAGCAATCTACCTAACATAAGTCAAACAGTCCTCTTTGTATTTAGGGTTTTCATGGAAGGACCTGATGATGATGGTCACGTAGACTTCTAGCTTTCAGTCCATCAATGTTGGTGCATCATGATGCTTTGAGTAGGTGGTGGTGGCGCTGGCCACCACCACAAAGAAACTGGAAAAAGAAACAGAAGAGAGAGTAGGGGTCAGTATGGTTTTTAGAGCCACTATGAATAGTTATTATGAAGAATTGAACATACAGAGTATCAGTATTAAGTTAAAGTGAAGTTATAAAAAGGCCATGTTAAAGTAATGTGTTTTCATAGTCACACTTCGTACTCAAACCCCAAGTATCGTCAGAGTATGGCAGAAATGAGTGAATCGGCCCTGCTGTTCCAACGCCCTTGGAGGGGAACTGCATTTATAATCTGTCATTGTCACCTCCTGCACAACCCCACCCCATATGACAGTGATGAGTTCACACCATTCGGCCCGGCAAACCCTCAATTCCAAGTAGTGCTCACTAAACAACAAAGCCCATCATCAAATTCAGTGAGTTAAACTTACTAGCAGATGAAGGCGCCTCTTCCTCTTATCTCCCCTGATGGGAACCAAAATAAGCCGGATGGGACTCTGTGGGTGAATCCTCGAGCTCGAGGTCCTCTTCCTTAAAAATGGTCTTCTCATCCTCATCACAGGCCTCTTGTTTCTCGCCCATGTTTCACTCCTGCTGAACGCACACCAACAGCACATCACTGGAGTCCTCGTTGACTGACATGGTCGTCACCTCCTCATACTCCTCTTTTTTATTGGACACCCGTCTCTCTTCCATGGCCACATCAGTGTCCTCCTCTCCATTGCAGTGCCCAGTTTGGACGAGCTGTCGCTGCAGTTTACTTCTGATGATGATGATGATGATGATGATGACCTGTGAAAGCACAAAGCAAAGCTGCTTAAACACATGGCTCCTCTCCATTGGAGTTTGATGGCCACATCTGGCATGGCATGGCTTTTCTATTTCAACTTTCACTCAAGCACATTGGTGACTAATAGTTTGAACACGAGCACAAGGGCTTCCGCATGCTAAGCTTTTTCAAAGTTAGGCAGAGCAGCTCATTTCTCAATTGCTTCATACAAATAAGGAGAATCCAAGCAGACCCTGGTGCCACAATGACAGGACTGCCAGCTCAGTGCTGCCCATTAGCCTTGTGTTGAAATGTCTGCAATCAACTTATGAAACTCTGGAATAATTCAACTTGGGGGAAATGGCATTGCTGAAGTGGACACAGAGAGAGTGTGTGTGTGTGTGCGGGCATGTTTAACCTACAATGAGGGATTGGTCCAGCCATGTGCCAGATGCTGTCTGGGGTAGGCTCCAGCTTCCACACAGCCCTGCTTCAGATAAGTTGGTGAAGAAGATGGAAGTATCGTTGTTGTTATTGTTATTGTTGTGCCTTTGGCAGAGAAAATATATGAATAGATCAAAGAATGGAAGATACTGAGGGCAGACAATTATTATTATTATTATTATTATTATTATTATTATTATTATGATTGGACAGCACAGTGGCTGTAATGCTGTATCTCAGTGAAGCATACGTGATGGATGCCTATAATGTCTGCTCTTGTCTCTTGATTGTGTGCTGTGAGTGCGCAATATTCTCAGGGTCAGGTACTTCTACTCACTAATGATGGAGCTGGAGAGGAGAGATTAATATGGGCAAGAAGGAACTTCACTGGACACGGTACACAAGGCAGTGATGACGCGATAAACCTACAACAGATGCACATGAAAGGCACTATACTGCTGAAGCTTTCCAGGTAAGGAAGACTGACATTTTAAGGTGAGGTTAATAAGAGTCAGTAGCCACAGTGCCATAGGGGTAGCGATTGGCACATGCAAATAAAATACAATTACACTGCAGTCTGTACAATGTGACAGTAAGGACCCTACAAATATATGATAGATAGATAGATAGATAGATAGATAGATAGATAGATAGATAGATAGATAGATAGATAGATAGATAGATAGATAGATAGATAGATAGATAGATAGATAGATAGATAGATAGATAGATGTGAAAGGCACTTTATAATAGATAGTGTCACGCACATGCGATTAGGGGGCCGTATAAGGACCTAAACTGTAGCGTGAAGGCGCATGCCAGAAGGGAATGGCGGGGTACTAACCTCTCTCTCTTTATTTCTGCAGAAAGAAAGATGCACCACCGCCATGAATCTGCCACATCTACCTGATCACGCATCACCACTTCCGCCTTCATTCTGTCGACCTCTGATGACATCATCAATCCCAGCATCCATCTCGGTTCCTTCCCAGCATTCCTCTCTGTTTACTTCCGGTCCCTCACCATAAATGCTCCCCCACTCCACCATTTTGGCAGTCTCTGTTAGATGAAACGATTGTGTACAAATCTACTTGGACTCTCTTTTACAGTATACAGGGCGGAAAACCCAAAACCTTGCTGAGTTGTCTGTCTTTTTTCTACAATAGATACATAGATATTAATTTTAGTATATTAGGCAGGATTACAAAATTACTTACATGCATACTGCAGATAAATATACATTATAGATAGATTTAAAGGCTCTATATAATAGATAGATATGAAAGGTAGTATATTACAGATAGATAATAATTTTAGTATAGTCTCCAAGATCATAAAATTACATGCATACTGCAGATAGATAGACATGAAAGGCACCATATACAGTGATCCCTTGCTATATCACGCTTCGACTTTCGTGGCTTCACTCTATCGCGGATTTTACATTTAAGCATATCTAAATATATATCATGGATTTTTTGCTGGTTCGCGGATTTCTGTGGACAATGTGTCTTTTAATTTATGGTACATGCTTTCTCAGTTGCTTTGCCCAGTTAATTTCATACAAGGGACATTATTGCAAGATGGCTGAGAACCTACCCAATCAGAGCATGTAATACAAACTAAATAAAACTCCTCCGTGGTATACGATATGCTTCCAGCGTTTGCATACTTGAAAGCCCAAACAGCCCTATTGATTTTTGATTGCTTTTTCTCTCTCTCTCTCTCTCTCTCTCTCTCTCTCTCTCTCTCTCTCTCTCTCTCTCTCTCTCTCTTTCTCTCTGACATTCTCTGCTCCTGACGTGCACTCCTTTGAAGAGGACGATATGTTTGCATTCTTTTAATTGTGAGACAGAACTGTCATCTCTGTCTTGTCATGGAGCACAGTTTAAACATTTGACTAAAGGGTGTTATTTCATGTCTAGAAGGCTCTAATAATGTTAGGAAACGTATTTAGAAGGTCGTAAACAGGTTTTCTATGCTCTAACTGTGAAAATATTCAATTTATAAATAAAGAATCCTACTTCGCGGAAATTCAAGAGTCTAGAACGGATTAACTGCAATAAACGAGGGTTGACTGTAACAGATATATATATATATATATTAATTTTAGTATAGTCCGTAGGATCACAAAATTACTTACATGCATACTGCAAATAGATAGACAGACATGGTAGGTACTGTATAATAGATAGATAGATAGATAGATAGATAGATAGATAGATAGATAGATAGATAGATAGATAGATAGATAGATAGATAGATAGATAGATAGATAGATATTAATTTTAGTATATTCGGCAGGGTCACAAAATTACTTGCATGCATACTGCAGATAGATATATAGATAGACATGAAAGGCACTATATAATAGATTGATATATGAAAGGCTTTAAGGTCTCAAAGCCAGCATTTCTTAAACTACATGTTTATAATGTTTCGCCTCATGGATGTGTGGTAAAATTGCAAATATTGTTGTGAGTGATACAACGTCCTCTATTCACACCCCTTTTTCTGACAGCCCATAGTGTGCTGCTTGACGGCGCCAGTGCTGTCTGAAGGGTTAACAGCTGCAGGTGGTTCAAAAGTAATCTCTGTTGTTAAGAATTAGTTATGTTACCAGTATAAGATTGGTCTAAACCTAAATAATCAACTAAGACCCCATTGTTAACATTTGCAGTGCACCAACTACTGGAATGTATTTTGTATTTTGCATTGCATTTATCATTCCAACAGATGGCTCATCACAAACATTTGTGGTAATAAAATGCATTCAATTTTTCATTCCAGCAGTTGGCATATCACAAACAATTATGGTAATAAAATGCAATGTATTTGTCACCACAAGCCACAAACATTTCTAGAAGTAAAATTCATTCCATTTATCATTCCAACAGATGGCACAGCACAAATATTAGTGATAAGAAAATGAATTGCATTTGTCATTCAAATATATGGTACAATAAAAGCATTTTTTAGTCCTAAAAAACATTGCTTTTGTCATTTCAAGACATGGTGCATTAAAACCATTTTTACAGTGGGTATAGAAAAGAATTCACCCCCTTTGAAATAGTCCAATTTTATTTACTTTACAGATTTAAACAAGAACTGAACAGAACAGCAATACAACTTCCCCAGCCTGCTGTTTAGGGTCGCTAGGCACACCTATAAAACAACAAAATGTCACTCTGTGTCTTGTCGTTACCCGTTCTTCACACACTGCTGACTCTTTAGACTTTCTTTCTCTCTCCTCATCCGCACACTCCCTTCCTTCCTGTCTCCTTCCTCCCTCTCCTCACGCACCTTCTGTCTTTCTATGTAGCTGTAAAAACGCAGAGCCTGCCCTAAACAGAGTAAACAGGAAATATTCATTACAGTACGTCACAATAGCGTCTTCAATTTCCATTTTTACTTCGCGACCCCCTTGTAGATATCTCGCCCCACAGGTTGAGCCACACTGCTGTAAGGCTAAAATAAATTGGCAACTGTGCCAGTAAGCAGCAGCGCGCAGGTACACTGCTGAGGGCCAAACTGCAGACAGCCTCGACACGGAGATTCATGCTTGAAAGAAGAAAAAATGTTTTTAACAACTGATTAAATAAGCTAACTAATATGTATTGCTGTAACTTTATTTATTATCATTAGGACATACAAAGACGCATCGGCATATAAACCTAAATGCTAATCTAACATATATCTGCGTGTGCTCATATAAAAGCCTGCAAATGCACACAGCGGTGCTGTTCATTCTTGGCGCTCGGCTGCTCACTCGTCTGTGCAGTGAAAGGTCCGTAACCTTCAATAATCAGCTCTTAACCCCAATATACAGTAGCTCAGACTAGGTAGATATCAGAATGCGTTTTATTTTAACGTTATTGTCCAAAGTATTACTGAGCCCTAATAAATCTAAATGCCATTAAGTGCTTATATGTTTGATGTGCCAGCCTAAGAGCCTGCCCAGTACTCACACTGGCAAAGGCCCTGCCTGCAGTTTGCTTGTCTTCTGTCAGTGAGCGACTCAGCACCGGCGTTCACAAAACAAGATCTGCCTGTGAAAAGGCTGGCAGGCCAGGGCCCTTCAGTTGACATAAATGGTGTCCTTTTAAAGTTACCTCAGGACTACACTTTTCATAGCTAATAGCACTAAAGCTAACAATAAAGCATATTTATCACTAATCAAAATTCTCAACATTATCCACCTTAATAAAAGGTAAAGTGTCTCTGTCTTTGTGTATCTGCATGTTAATTCGGTTCATATGTCTCACTCATTCCAACAGATGGCACAACACAAACATTTGTAGTAATACAATTAATTTCATTTGTCACTCCAGCAAATGGTACATCATAAATACTAACACTGCTTTTACGAATCCAACACCAAATGGTGTGTAACAGAGACATCGTGTTAAATTCGTCATTCTAACAGATGGCACATCTCAAACATTAACATGGCTTTTACAAATCCCATACTAAATTGTATATAACAGAAACATACAGAATTATTTGTCATTCCAACATTCTATACATTATATTACTACAAATTTTTGTAATGTGCCATCTGTTTATTAATACATGGCTTACATTCTAGTAGGTGTTGTTCTACTAATGATAAAACTGAGGTCCACGCTGATCACTTATATTTCACCCCAGATTATTAAATGCCACATTCCTTTGACATTTCTATACTTTGTCTTTATTTCTTGAGTGACTGAAGTAAATATTAGGGCAACAGATGTTGGAAATGACTACTTTTTTGCCTTGGGTGTTATCAACGCTGAGAGGTTGTGCATGAACAATAATAATAATAATACTTTATATTTTCATTGTACTTTTCTCACAACTCAAAGCTCTTCTACACATTGAGTGGGGAGCCACTTCAACCACCACTAATGTGCAGCATCCACCTCTTGATGTGACGACAGCCATTTTTGTGGCAGTATGCTCACCACACATGAGCTATTAGAAGGTGAAGTGGTGAAAGAAACAGTTAGCTAATGAGAGACAGGGGATGATTAGTGGGACACAATGACAAGGCCTTGGGGGGCAATTTAGCAAAGACATCTTTATGAAGGACACACAGGGATCTTTAATAACCACAGAGATGCAGGACTTCAGTTTTAGGTCTTATCTGAAGGACAGCACCATTTATACAGCACAATGTCCTCATCACTGCAGTGGGGCATTGGGATCCACATTCAGACCACCGGGTAAGCCCCCTATTGGCCTCACCAACACCTCTTAATGCAGACACCCAAGATGTACCTAGATGGTCTCATGTCCAAGTACTGGCCAGGCCTGAATATGCTTAGGTTGAGGTAGATGACCTGATCTGAAGTGCATGTGGTGTGTCTGCTGGCTACAGAAGAGCAAGGGCGGCAGAAGAAAGACCCCCTTAGTTGGTAACTGGCATAAAAACAAATGTTATACGAGCCTTCATGTGTCTCAGAGACATCTGTACATTTGTTAGTGCTGGTGACACTGAGTCCATGTGGGGCACTGAGAAGTGACAGGCTGGAGGGGTCACTATTATGTACTTAAGTGGAATGAGTCTGAGGTGGGCTATTATAGAGGAACTGGCATCAGGGCATCACTTATACCCAATTTTGTGACTCTGATCTGTGTGTGTTAATGATAGGGTGCAGGAGTAGACGAGCCTGTTCAACAGACTTGATTACGTCTCACAAATCCTGAGATAAAACGACTTGAATAACCAAGAAAATCTAAAAAACTGTGAAGGAGCCGAGAGCGGCGAGGCCTGCTGTGTGTTACGTGTCTGTCTGTCTGTCTGTCTGCCTCTCTGTCTGTCTGTCTGTTATTAGTTTTTAAGATGTTTTCATATTTCTACTATCCTTGTGTTTATTAATGTATCATATTATTCTGTTTCTTAAACTGAGTGGGCTTCAGTTGGGGTCTTTACTGAATAATCTGAGAAATTCCAGGCCTGGACAAAGAAAAACACTAAAAATCATTATTGATATGAAGGAGATGAGAACGTATTATGGGATGGATAATTTGTTTAATAAAGAGGACTAATATGGAGTCTGATGTGGACTTCAGTGTGTAATAAATAAATAAGAAATACTGACGTGAATGACACTTTAGCAGACCCCCTGTGACAGGTCATCTCTTCTCTCACTTGGTGGTCTTCACTCTCTGAGCTCCTGTCTCACATTAACTGTTCACCCTCAGTGTCTCCTCAGATGTTCTCTCTGTCAGCTCTCAGCTTTCTCTTTAAATCTCCTCCTCCTCCTCACTGAGCTCAGACAAACTTTCACTTTCATTTCTTCACAAGTCACTTCCTTGTTTGTCTGACTGATTCTCTATGCCTGCCTCTTCTCAGACTGACGATGGCTGAAGCCCAGCTGTTTGTATCACAGGATGAGTTCACCTGCTCGGTGTGTCTGGACACCCTGACTGACCCCGTCACCATCCCCTGTGGACATAATTTCTGTCTCAAGTGCCTCACGGACTGCTGGGAAAAGAGCCAAGTGTGCAGCTGTCCTCAGTGCAGACACACCTTCACCACAAGGCCTGAGCTGAACAGAAACACTTTGCTGAATGAAGTCATCAAGAAATTAAAGAAGACGACACTCAGTTCTCCTCCTCCTCAGAATTATGCAGGCCCTGGAGACGTGGAGTGTGACTTCTGTACTGGTAAGAAGTTCAGAGCAGTGAAGTCCTGTCTCACCTGCCCGGCCTCCTACTGTCAGACTCACCTGCAGCTTCACTATGAAGGAGATGCCCTGAAGCACCACAAACTGACTGATCCTGATAGAAATCTGAAGGAGAAACTCTGTGAGAAACATCAGAAAAGTCTGGAGATATTCTGTAAAACTGATGATTCCTGTATCTGCATGATGTGTGTGGTGACTGAACATAATGGGCATAAAATGGTCGAGCTGGAGACGGAAAGAGAAGAGAAAGAGGTGAGTGGAGTTTAGTGTTTAATGGAAACTGTTTGAATAACTTTGAGTTAAGGAATTTGTACATTTAATGTGACAGAGAAATCTATTCATCTACAGTAAAACTCGATTATCTGTCACTTGATTAACTGTCAGGACTAAATAACAAAAACCCAACCTTGTGCACACCAGCGTCTCCTGATAACTACTGCGAGTTCTGCACATTGGAACAACAGAAATCCCAGCGTCCGTTACGTACCTTCAGCTTTAATAGCGGTTTGTAGCTTTTCTCTTTTGTTATAATTAAACTAAACTACTATACATTGTTATGGCCTATCAACATATGTGTGTGCTGTTTGAACTTATTAAACGTTTACGAAACAGCAACAGCTCTTCAATTATTGCTTCAATGACGGAGTAGGAAGGCCAACAGTGAACGATATAAAGCGGGATGCTGAAAAAATTGAAAAATGTGTTGAAAATGGAAACCAGTAATGGTAATGTTATTCTGTATTAATGTTAATGGTCTTCTGCATTTTAATTTCTTTATATATTCTGTTATATCAGGTTGTGTTAATATATTGTGGCGTTCAGGCAGCTTGTGATGCTCTGTATGGGGGCAGAAAGGGCGGAAAGCTGTAAGTGATGGGACTGGCTGAGGGGCTTCTGCTCTGTGAGGGACAGACAGGAGAAGTGAGGAGAGAAGGGAAGGTGTGGAGCAGGGAGTCGGGAGACAATAAGCAGGAGTGTTTGAGGTGTCAGAAATACACAACGAGAGTGGCAGGAGATCAACTGATCGGTAGGGAAAGCGCTTTCTTTGATTGTTTAGGAGGTGAGCTCTGTAAGCTGAATAACGGAGTATAAGACAGGACACCGCTTGTTAGAGAACAAAGACTTCATGTAAAACGCAGAAAAGTCCAGGGGCCTCATGCGTAACGCTGTGCGTAGAATTCGCACTATAACATGACGTAGGCACAAAAGCCGAAATGCACTTACGCACAGAAAAAACTAGATGCAGGAATCTGTGCGAACTGAAACTTCAACGTTCTTCTGCTAAATAAATCCCAGTCAGCGTGAAAAGTTACGGACGTGCACGTGCCTGCTGTCCCGCCCCAACTCTTCCAAGAATTACGCCTCTTTGAATATGCAAATCAATTTAAATAGCCCTTAAGATCAGCATGCTGTGACAAGACAATGGGAAAAGCACGGGGGAAAATATAAGAATTTCAGTGAAAACCAAGTGGAGGCAAAGGAAAAACTTACTATTTGTTGGTTTAAACAGTGGAATAATCAACAAAAGGAAGTTGATCGAGTGACAGACTGTCGGAGAAACTCGAAAGCTCAAGTCCCCAAAGTCGCATAGTGCCCGAAATAAGAAGTTGTCAGATATCCAATTTGCCGTGAAAAGTTGAGTCGTAGCCCACCGTCTGAGTGTCGCATGAAAACTTATTAGGGTACAGAGAAAAAAAAGGCACACAGTGGGGAAAAAAGCAGGAAATGTCAACTTTAATCTCGACAATTCCACTTTAATCACGTAGTTTATTTTGTCATTAAAGTAGAACATCATAAACTTCATCTTAAAATCATTTAATTTACTAGTTTCTCAAATTCCATCGTAACTAAAGTAGTACATTAAATGCTTTGTTTTGTATTTGATCTTCTTTGTGCTCTATGTGTGTGAATCACTACGTGCTTCTTAAACGGCTTTCTCTTCTTCCGACAGGACACAGAATCCATTAGATTCGTGATATTACAGCTCTCTGAGTAATTTAAATACTGAGATGTATATGTGATATCTTTTTCATGATGATAGGATTTAAAGCACGTTATTAAACATGGGAACACGGTGGCGGTACTGTCTCTTTCAAACGTACTAACTCCCAATTCCTGTCCTTACTTTTCTTCCTCCAAATACCCAATCGCCACACAATCAGCTCTGTAATGGACGTTAAGCCATCTGTAAGCTTAGCGCTGATTCTTCAAAACTTTTAAGGAACATTGAAATATCTTCATAGTACGTGTTTAATTATTCTATCCGTCTATCCTTCCAGCATACAGCAATCAATCAGGATCAATCTGTAAACTCGCTAGCGCTGCGGCACCGTGTCCTCACATGTTTAATTATTAACAATACAGATTATTTAAATGAAGTTAGTTTTATCTGTATAATATAATCAAAATATTTTGCTGCATTTCATCTTAAAAATTATATTGTCATCATATGTAAATACGCACTTTATAAAGTGGCGCAGGCTGAGCAATATTATAACTGAAGTGCAAGTTTACAGTGAGGTGATTATACTTATAAGTACAGACAGTTCTACAAGGAGCACTTGATGGTCTGATTGAGTGCGTTTAGAGTTCTTGGGATGAAACTGTTTGTGAACCGCGAGGTCCATACAGGAGAGCTCTGAAGTGTTTTGCAGTGGCTGAGGTAGCGTGTTCTTGATGCTGTATCCTAATAATTCTCTTTCCGATCAGCTGCTGCTGTGATTCCCCACTCAGATACAGTGATATAAATACTCCGAGTGGTGCAGTGAGAGTAATATGGAAAAAGATGATCCGCTATGGCAACTCCTAACGGGAACAACTGAAAGAAGAAGAAGAAGAAGAAGAAGAAGAAGAAGAAGAAGAAGGAGGAGGAGAAGTGAGAGTAACAACACTAAAGTAGTTACAGTATTTGAAATACAATGGCTATTCCCTGGACCATTATGTTGTTACAGGTTAATTACAATCAGATGCATTAAACTAATAAACAATATGCGGTTAGTTTTATTGTATTTATAATGCCGCAGAAAGAAAGAGTAATGACACAGGAACAGTAGCACTGCGTTGATGCTGGGTGCCGCCAATCTGCAAAACCGAGCGGAGCACTTGCATACGACAAGGTATGAGGTACAGTGTTAATGTGCATGGCTTTATGCCAAATTTAAGTTTTATACATCGCTATTTGAAGGTGGTAACGATCTTACGAAACATTTCTGTGTGTACGCAATGTTTATTCATGAGGCCCCAGGACCTCTGAGTTGTATTTGCTTATTATGCTGGTCATTACAATATTATATAAATTAATTCATTTTGTTAATATAGTTTTTTATGACTGTTTGCTACACTAATCTACTGTATGTCATTTTCAAAGTAGCTGTTCTGTTATCCATCTTTTCTCTTATCCGTCACAGCCTCTGTCCTGACCCGTGACTGATAATCGAGGTTTTACTGGACCTTATAAACCTGATGTTTCAAGTTCAGAGCATTTGCTGCTGAAGTCCATCCTGGTGAGACTGATGCAAGTCATGAAACAGCTCAGGATGAGATCCACAAGATGGTCCACAAACACCTGAGTTCTCTCCTCACAGCCAGCTGAGTTTCTTTCTGCTCTGATCAGTTTCTCTTTTGAGTTTCTAAGGCAGTGGGAGGCCAACTATAGCCTGCTGTCTAGAAATGTCCACTGGCAGGGGTGCGAGCGTCACGTGGGCTACACGTAGAAATGTCTGACATTCGGACCCTCCTGAGGTGTTCTTAACAAGATGATGTTACAGTTGGCTGATGTAAGCGTAGTAAGTGAGCACACAATGTCATCCTAAACGTAATTCAATAGAAGGTCTGACACGTCAATAGACACACTCTGTACTGCTGACACTTACACGCTGAGTGTGCTTAGCTGCTCGTCTGTCTTTGTGGTGTTTGTCCATTTTTAAAGAATCAGAGTTTGCATTTGGCTGATCTCAGGGCTGTTTAAGTGACATATTATTGTCACATGTCAATCTGTATTGTACTCCAGAGTTAAGTCTACGATTCTTACAATAAGTTCAGCTCAGAAATGTCAATATACTATTCCTGTGTAGATTTTCTGTTTTTAATGATATAACTCATCAGGCTCTCCAGTGGAGCAGGAAGGATATTTTGAATGTCAAACCCCTGAGTGATAATCCCACCAAATGTATGATTTTGACAAAGACTCTGAGCTTTCATATTTGGTAAAACCCTAACAAGTCCAGCAGGAGTGTAAAGAACTTACCAGAAGTGTAAGTCTGACCATCTGAGCCAAATTTCAAATCCCCCATCACTACTACACAACCTCAATGTACAGTAAGTTCAGATAAAGACACTTAACTTCTGTCCACCATTTGGTGTTTCTTCAAATAAAGGACTAGTGTCACATCTGCTCTGCCAGGTCTCAGTAAGTGACACAAATGTGGCCGAGTCCTCACTAGAATATTAAAAGAGCTCGGCTCACAGGTGAACACACGTTTAGAAACCAACATCTTAAACAATGATGAAGTCTATGAAGTAGCCTGATATTTTTCAGTTTACTATGAATTAGGTCAGTAATATCGACATCTAATTTTTGAATTCTTTATGTTTGCTGTTGTTTGGCTATCACTTGATTTGGATTGATTTACATAAATCAGTTCTTCAGTTGTCCCTGAAAGCAGACATGTAATTGTAGGACAGACTGGCACTGCTTGGTCAGAAGTCTTTCTCTTAAACTGCCACCACCTGCCCCTCTTTTATTGACTCGTACCTTCAGCTCAGATGTCAGTTCACTTCACCAGGACTCTCCTCGACAGTTGTGGGTCTCATCTGATCAGTCTGATCAAACACAGCAAATGACACCCAGCGATGTCTCAGTATGTCTTTTTCACTTTGTGACAGAAGAAGGAGCCAAAACTCAACTTGATGGACAACACTTAGCAGGAATTAGCAGTAATGGAGTTGAATATGTGGCTCTCATTCAGTCCTCACTTGATAAATGAAAGCAAGATGCACAAGAAAAGAGAGACCACCTCTAAAATCTGTAGAATTACTGAAGGAGGACGTCAACCAGCAGTTGTACATTTTTTTTGCCACTAAAAGATAACCAGTAAGTGTGAAACCTCAAAGACTTGAAACTGCAGAACAATACCTAACATAAGTCAAACAGTCTTCTTTGTATTTAGGGTTCCTATGGAAGGACCTATGATGAGTCACGAGACTCTGGCTTTCAGTCCATCAATGTTGGAGCATCATGATGCTTTGATAGGTGGTGGTGGGGCAGGCCGCCACCACAAAACTGGAAAAGAAACAGAAGAGAAGAGTAGGCGCAGTATGGATTTTGGAGCCACTGTGAATAATTATTATGAAGAATTGAACATACAGAGTATCAGGATTAAGTTAAAGTGAAGTTATAAAAGGCCATGTTAAAGTAATGTGTTTTCAGCAGTGTTTTAAACTGCTCTACTGTATCAGCCTGGGGAGTTCCTATTGGCAGGCTATTCCAGATTTTAGTCATAACACAGAAGGCCGCCTCACCACTTCTTTTAAGTTTTGTTTTGAATTCTAAGGAGCACTTTCATTTGAGGATCTAAGGATTACATTTGGAATATAAGGTGTCAGACATTCTGATATATAAGATGGAGCAATTATTAAGGTTTATAAACCATAAGCAGTATTTTAAATCAATCCTGAATGACACAGGTAACCAGTGTAGTGACATCAAAACTGAGAAATGTGTTGGATTTTCTTTTCCCAGTTAGGATTAAGCATGCATTCTTGCAAATGATTTATATCTTTTGGTAGTCCTGAGAGGATCGTATACAGTAATCTAGTCTACTGGAAAACAAAAGCGTGAATTAATTTCTCCAGATCTTTCAATGATATAAGAGGTCTAACTTAGCTATGTTTCTTAAGTGAAAAATGCTGTCCTAGTGTCTGATGAATATCATTTAAAATTCAGATTACAGTCAACAGTTACCCCTAAATTTTTACTTCCGCTTTAACTTTAATTAGTGCATCAAGTTTATTTCTGATAACCTCACTGAATCCATTATTGCCAATTACTAAAATTTCAGTTTTCTCTTTATTTAGTTTGAGAAAATTACTATTCATCCATTCTGAAATTCAGTAAGACATTGTGTTGTAATCGAGAGAGTGGAGTCATCAGGTGCTATAGATAAGTACAGCTGTGTGTCATCAGCATTCTGTGGTAAGCTCAGCTGTAAACCAAGATAATCTGAACTAACGGAAGCATGTAGATTGAGAAACAGCTGACCCAGGATAGAGCCTTGTAACACCATATCGGATATCATGTGTCTTTGAGATTTGATTACCACAACTCACAAGAATTTTTCTCCTGCCAGGTAGGATTCAAACCAATTTAAGACACTGCCAGAGAGCCCACCCATTGACTAAGGCGATTTCTAAGAATATTATGATCAAGGTGTCAAATCGCACTAGATCTAAGAGGATGAGAACAGATAAATGGCCTCTGCTCATTTACACAAGTCATTTACTACTTTAATGAGTGCAGTTGCTGTCATGTGATTTGTTCTGAAGCTCTGACTGAAATTTATCAAGAATAGCAGGTTTATTGGTCATTTAACTGCATAATGACTGCTCTTTAGAATTTTACTAAGAAGGGCAGGTTAGAGATGGTCTAAAATTTTCAAAGGCAGAGGGTCAGATTATTTTCTTGCAGGTTAACTACAGCAGTTTTAAGACAGTCTGAAAGACCCCTTCTAATACAATTAACTTTAGAATATGTCAATAGCATGAATTTTTGAAAACCTGTGGTATTGAGTCAAGGACCAGTGGAGTCGTTCAGTTGAGATTATCTATGCTAATCAGTAAATCTACCCTGGTGAGAGCATTTAATTGTTTATAACGGAGAGCGGGCTTTGGAGGTTGCGAGTGTTAGGAGATATATATGTTATCTCTAATTCATCTAATTTGATTGAAAATAAGAATGTTCCACAGGTTCACTCTGGAAGATTCTGAGGGATTCTTGTGTACCTGTTAACAGATGATCAATTTTGAAAATAAGTCCTGGGATTACTGCATTTATTATAATGAGAACAACTCACAGTCACAGAAGAAAGTCCAAGAGAGAAAAGAATCTGTAGAAGAAAGACAAACTGAGCAAACTGAATGTTCTTAAATGTGTACGAGGAGCCTATGACACACAATCTGACAAAGGCACTCCACCTGGTGACAAAACCAAGTCGGATTCACTGTGAGTCTGAGAATTTGACTGTATCTTAGTTAGATACAGTACTGGAGTGACACACCAACTGTGTGA
>NW_024384237.1:0-11358 GCF_016835505.1 Polypterus senegalus
CCCCCAAATCCCTCTCTGTTGTTATCCCCCCTGCCCACAATATATAAAATGTGTTTTTTTAAAGAGCACTGTGATAAAACCTATTTTTAATTAATAAAATAAATATAAAAGAGTGACAATCAGTTTCTGAGGAAAATTAATTTATTATGCATATCAAGGTTTACAAATCTGCTAAAAGTGTAAAAAGTATAATAAAGATTAACTGTCTTTTTAAATGGTTCCTCCCCCACCCAAAAATTTATTTCCCCAAAAAGCCCTTTAAAACCCCAGTGGGGAACCCCAGACACCCAAAGGAAAACCCCTGAGATGCACAAAGCGAAACAAACCCGGACAAGTTGCCATTTTAACTGACCAACTGGCCTCTTAAAAGGGTTAAATTTTAAAGGGTTAACTAATCATATAAAGCCTTAAATTGTGTTACACAATAAATAAATATTATTATTATTATTTTTTGGCATGTCATAATTATTATTATATCACCCATTAAATAAAAATTAATTAGTTAAAAAATTAATATTTAAATATATAGTAACCTTTACATAATTTTTAAACATAATTACTTATGTAAAAGAACTAACACTAAAAAGAAAAAATAATTAACATACCCAAAGTGCATTAACAGAAAATTAAAGTAAAACCAATTTTAAAATTTAAAAAACACAAAAAAAAAAAAAAAATTGCAATAAAAAATTCATCACATATACATTTAACTAAAAAAAAACTAACAAGATCTAAATAAATTTTTGACTACCCCCAATGGTGAAGTTTAAAGAGTATAAAATCTAATATATTTAATCAACTTTTAGCAATGGGGTAATTAAGCCAACAGAGATACAAGCAGCTGGAAAAAAAGGAACGAAATAAAAAAACTCCATTATAACATTTTTACAGACAAAGTATGCATAGGTTAGGTCAAAATTTTTGAAATAAAAAAAGTAAAAACTGTCTGCTTTAGAACAAATTGTATTTTTTGATAGGATCCTTTTTTAAAATATTTACAAATGTGAAATTTTCCCTCCTTTCCCAGTCAAATTCTCAGTCAAAAAAATTTCCAATTAGTCAGTTGGGGGGTGTGCTGATGCACACCAAACAAAAAGAATCATCTCTTTGCCTACTTCAAATAAATTAATTTTTCCCTTTGCAGGGGTACAGCAGATACCGTGATCTGCATTTTTGACAGGAATGCTGCCCATTTAACTATTAAAATACTATAAAAACAAAAGGGTGGCCAAAAAAATATTGTATAAAATAGCAAGAAACCTGAAAATAGTTATACATCATTTCCCAAAAATTCTTGGAATCTTCTCCTTTAAAACATTTCTTCATTTCCACTTTCAGATTTTGTCCCAAAAAATCACACAAAACACTAATTAGTTTATATGTTGCTGCGGGGGGGTAAAGGGTAGAACAATGAAAAACACCCCCCGGAATCAGTATCTTATTGGTATCCTTTTGGTTTTTTATCCATATGTTTCCCCATCATTGGGTTGTCTGCTAAAATGGTAAATGGTAAAAATCTCTTTTTATCATTTAAAAGTGTCAATTCTCAATTTTGATATTGGCCCCGGGAAAAAATCCGGCCCCGTTCAACACTCAGACACCCCTTTAAAAAATTCTATAAATGAAAAACTGATGTTAGAGTCCCCTTTTGCAGATAGCACTGACATGGAGATTGTCCTATAGTTTAGACTGCCTGGGGGCCCGCTGGGGGAAAGTAAAAACTTGTGTCTGATCTATGATACTGATCAATACTTCCCCATGGGAAATCATGGCGAAAAGGATGATCCAGAGGGCTGTTTTTGGCCAAATGCAGGATCAGATTTCCGGGTAAATTTTTTAAATCTGGTGGGCCCCCAGGATCCGATTTGTCATTTTTGTCCCAAAGGGAGGACTTTGTTCTGGGAATTTTCTTGTCTGACAGTGAGTTTTCAGTTTTTAATAATGGCGGCCCAAAGGTTCCTCCTGTGCTTCATATTTTCCCGAAATCTGGTCAATCCTTGAAATTTTGGGTCTCAGTGCAAACTTTTTCCCGACTGTTTTTGTGGGCATAAAACCTTTTTTTTAAAACAAAAATCCCCTTTTTTGAGTTGCTATTTGCTTTACTGGTTTTTTTAATACCAGAAAAAATTTGGGGAAAACCCAACTAAGGAAAAAAGAACACACCAAAAAATTTTGCACAGGAAAAAGTTCGGATTTTTAAAATAAAATTGTTTAACGGTCAAGGGGAAGAAACATTTCACATATTAAATTTTTCTCTTTAAAATCGTTTAACTGATGGGGGTTTAAAAAGAAAAGAGGGGGGGGGTAGTCAAAAAAGGACATTTTTAAAAAAAAACCCCCAATTTTAAAGATAGTTAATCCATATAAATTAAAGGGGGGAATTTGAAACTAAAGCAGTCCTAGCAATGCTAATTAAATTAAAAAAAACAAAGTTTTTTTTTTTTAAAAAAGGGGGGGGTTTTCACCCCCCCAAAAAAATTTTAAAAATAAAAAAACTTTAATTTTTTAAAAGAAATTTTGCAAAAAAAAGAAGATTTTTTTTTTTGGAAAAAAAAGGATCAAAGGGATTTTTTTCTTAAAAAGGGTTTTTTAAAGGGAAAGAAAGCAAAAATAAATGAAATAGTTTTATTTAAATTAATGTAAAAAATGATTGTTTAAAATTGAAGGGATACCTCCAAGGGAAATTCAAAAACAAAAAATTTGGAAAAAATTTGAAAAAATTAAAATTTTCTTTTAATTGTAAAATTTTTTTTTAACTAATTATTTTTTTTTAATTATTTTATGGAATTAAAAAAATTTAATTTAAAGGGAAAATTCATTTGTAATTTTAATTTTTTTTATTAAAACAGTAAAAAATTTCCTGTTTCCCAAACTTATTTAAATATTTAATAATAAATGGGGGGAAATAAGGATTAATAATTCTAATTTTTCAACAAAAGGGCACCACCACCTAAAAAATTCATAAGAACTGAACTGTGTTTATTTTAATGTTTAGCAGGATTTTTTTTAAAAAGGGTTTTGGGGTTTTTAAAAAATTTTTTTAGCCCGGGCCCCCAAACCTTAATTAATTAAAAAAATACAATTAGAAAGAATGTATTTTTGTGTTAGAAAAACAAAAAAAAACAAATTTAAAAATAAAAATGCCTGCCCCCTGAATAATTGGTCCCCTTTTGGAAAAGGAATGAAGTCAAAATTTTTTAATACACCAAAAAAATAAGAAAAAACCTTCCCCAACATTAACCCCTTTACATATTTTCATTTGTAAAAGTGTTTTTAATTTTAAGGGAACCAATGAAAATTTAGAAAAATTACATTTCCCCAACTGGGGGAAAGCTTAAAGGGGTTAAAAGGTTTTAAAGTCTTTTAGACAACTGAGTTGGAAAATTAAAAATTTGTGTGGAAAAAACAAAAAAAAAATTTTTAAAAAATTTCTGATCCAGGATATACAAATTTATTTTGTAAATAAACTTTAATTTTAGCAATGGGGTATGACAAAAAAAAAAGAAAAAATAGATATAAAATTAAAAATTTAAAAAAAAAAAACCATTCAAAAATTTTTTTTAAAATGGAAAAGTAAAATAAAAAGTTTTTTAAAATTTTTCAACAAAACCTGTGTCGGTTTTTAAACAAAAAATTTTTTTAGTAAATTTAAAATTAAATTTTTTACAGGTGCATTTTTTTAAACCTAAAATTTTTTTTTATAAATAAAAATTTTTTTCATTTTGATTTCCCCTAATTTCAACTTTCTACCTTTTCCCCAAAAAATTGTTTAAATTTTTTTCGTTCCCGAAAAAAAGGTTTAAAAAAAAACCCAATATTATTTTTTCTTTGGGGTTTTGAATTTTAACCTTTTTTTTTTTTTTTTCTCCATTATATTTTTATAAAAATGTCTTCTCTCCCCCTTATTTAAAAATCATTTAATTTTTTTTTTTTTCACTTTTGCCTCCCCCAATTTGCCCATTTTAAAAAAATAAATTTTTTTCCCCCTTCCAAATTTTCTTTCCCTTCCACAAATTTTTTAAAACCACTTCAATTTCTTTGATCGGGGCCCAAATTTAAAAAATTCTTTCTGATGGGGGAAATTAGATAAAAAACAAAAAAAGTTTTAAAATTTTGGGTAAAAAATTTTTTTTGGGGAAAAAAAAAGGTTTTCTTTTTGGGCCTTCTAGGGGCGTTGCTTTTAAAATCTTTGGCTAGCATTAAAATTTTGAACAACAAAAAAAATAAAAATTAAATTAAAAACCCAGAAAAAGATTTCCCCAAATTACCCCGGATTCATTTTTGGAACTTTTTTAATACCCCCTTATCCCCCTCACAATTTTTAATTTTTTTTCCCCTGGTTTCAAGATGGGTCCGGTAGCCTTTTCCCTTAAAAAAAGGGCCCCCGGGCCTCCGCCCGGGGTTGTTTTTTCCCCTTTTTGTGGGTTTCCTCTGGGTGCCGGTTTCTCCCACAGCCCAAAAAAAGGGTTAAGTGGTTGGCCAAAATTGGCCCATGGTGTTTGGTGTGGGGGGTGTGTTTGTTTTCTGAGTGGTTGGGCCCCCTGCCTGGGATTGGTTCCTGCCTTGTGCCCCCGTGTTGGCTGGGATTGGCTCCCGCGACCCCATGACCCGTTTCCCGTTAGGGTTGGAAAATGGGTGGATGGTTTTAAGTATGGTTTTTATCTCATTTTTTAAAACGCCATGTCAAATCCATATAATAGATAAAAAATTCTACTCCCGCAAACATACAGATAAAAAAAATATTTAAAATTAAAAAAGGGGATAAAATGCAGGTATAGGACCAACTTCATCAGAATCCTATCATGTGAAGTTGAAAAAAAACAGGGGTGATTTTGGAATTTTATGTTAGGTAAATCCAAAAAAGGGTTTTTTTTCAAAACCCCCAATTTTTTTTTTTCAGCCTACCGGGTTGTTTTTTTTTTGTTTGTTTTTCGTCCCCCCCACCATTTATTACCCTTTTTTTTTATTTTTTCTTTAATTTTTTTATAAAAATTTTTTTTTTTCTAAAATTTTTCTTTTCATCTTTAAAAACCTTTGGTAAGGAAAAGTCATTAAAAATGTTGTTGTTTAAGTGGTGGTTTCCCTATTTGTTTTGCCAAAACCCCTTTCTACAAAAAATTTAAAAATTTAATTTAACATTTTTCCCTTTAGTTTTTTCCTTTGAACTTCGAAAATTTTTTTTTTTATCAATTTCATTTCAAACAGGTTAAGGATCCTTAATTTTAGGGGGCGGTGGGGTCCAAAATTCCCCCCCAATTTTCCTGCTTCCAAGATTTTTGGGTTTTCCCCCCTGCAAAGGAAAAAAAAATTTAATGTGTTTTAAGAAAAATCTAATTTTGGTATAAAACATTTTTAGATTAGCTTTACATTTGGTTTTGGATTTTTTTTTTAATTCTTACCAAATTTTAATTTTTAAAAAAACCCCTTTTACTTAATTGCAAAACCTTTTTTCTTTCCCCAAAGAAATTTTAACCCAATTTTTTTTTCTTTTTTCGGGTTTTTTGTCTTTGGCCAATGGGAAAAAAAACCCAACCCCATTAGTTTAAAAAAAAACCTTGAGACCAAAGACAGGGAATTGAGAATGCAGAATTAAAAATGAAAAAAAGAAAAACGAACCAAATAAAAAATATACTAGGGCAAAATGAAAAAATCAGGGCCAAGTGCTCTCTGGGACATAAAACGGAAAACGGGGGTGTTCAAAAACACACAAAAAAGGGGGTTGAATTCAAATAAAAAAGAGTGGCATAACAAAAAACTAAACAAGCCCTGTGAGGTGGTCTAATGGAAAATAATTCCCCTGGTAAAACCTGCCCCTTTAAAACTAAAATATCTATTTTATCAAATATAGGTACTTATTTTGCTCAGAAACATTTTTTATTTGTTATTTTCATCTACATATCTTTTTCTTTAAGGCTAACACAAAAACACAAAAATTCGGTCCTTAATCCCGTTAAGTGTTCAAGCCTGGGGCTACAATTTAAAAAGTAAACCCAAAAAAGTTTTAAGAAAAAAAAATGGCATTTGCAAAAGTGAATACACCTCTTTGTTCTATAATTTTAATAAAAATTAACTAAACAATCTAAAATCCAAAAAAATCAACCTTATGCCAAACCCCTTACCTTTTGTTTTCATTATTTATTTAATGAAAAAAACCATAAAGAAACCCTGTGTAAAAAATTTAAATACACCCCCTTTGGTTTTAACAAGTAAAAAGGTAAAAAGGGATTGGCTAATGATCAGGAAATCTTCCTTATATTGGAAAAACTTTTGTAGTTTCCCCAAACCTTTTTTTTGGGCATAGGCTCTTTGGGTCGGTTTTTTGACCCCAATTTTTTTAAAGCTCATCATAATAATATTAGAACTTTAATTTATTTTTGGCTTTGTTTTTGCCTTAGACTTAAATATTCCTTTCTGAGTGACATGTAGCAGTGATTTAAAAAAATTAGAAAAAATTTAGAAGATGATAGATAGATAAAGTAGATAGATAGATTTTAAATTTAATTAAGGGGTTTTTAAATTAAATACTCCAGCAACGAAACGCCCAAAATATATATTTGGGTTTTTTGTTTCTTTTTAGGTAAAGATGATTTTCCTCCAACTGTTATATTTTTCTTTTCTTATATATAAAAACGTGGGATTTCCTTCCTCCCTGAGTGGATATTCTTTTCAGACTTTCTACTAAAATTGGTCAAAAAAAATAGGTTGAGCAGGTTCGGGGCTCCCAGTTCCCCTTGCTTTTTTGGGAAAAGTGTTGGGAAAAAAAAGCAAATATTTAAAAAAATTTAAAGTTGATGGAGTACAAATCCCCACCAAAAAATCAGGGGTTAAAGGACCCAATATAAAAAAATTTAAATTTATTAAAAAACAAAACTAAAAATTAAAAAAATGCCAAATGCAATATAACCAAAAAATTTGGGTTTATAAAATATCAAATTGATCTATTTTGAATTCCCTTAAATGGTCAACAAAAAAGTTCCAAAAAACGGGTCACCTATATATATATATATATATATATAAAAAAAATAAAAATAAATTTTTTTATAAAATTAAATTTTAAAAAATTTTGGGGGAAAAGGCAGTGCACTTTCTGGAAATGCATGGACCCCCGTTTTGAAGGAAACCCGCCGCCTGTCTCTGCCGATGCAATATCTTTTCATAGAATGTGCTGTTTAATATTAAAAAACAATCAAAAGGGGAACCAAAAAGGGTTTTTAAAAAGGGAAGAAAATGTTTTTAATAGTTGTTTTAAAAATGATATGGCTTTTAAATTTAAAAATTGGTTGTAAAAAAATTGCGCCTCCTTTAGGATTGAAATTGGGGTCTCTGGTGGACGGTCTTTTTTCCCAAACCCTTTCTTAAGAGAAATAATTTATAACACTTACTCAAATATATTTTTTCTTATTTTTGGACTTTTTTAGTTCCCCATCTAATGTTTATTTTGTTTAAAAAGCTGCCACTGTTTTGGCTCTTTTTGACACCCATCTAACGTTCCATAACCCCGTGGAATTCATGGACTATTTGGTTTTAAAAACAGTAAAAATTAGTTAAATGTCTGTTTTGGGGTTCAAATCATAAATGTCATTTTTATTTTTAAACTTTCTAAAAAGGGCCCTTAAAACGTGAAACGCTTTTAAGACTAAATAAGAAAAAAATGGGGAAACCTTAACAAAAAGACCACAAAATAAAAAAAAGCCGACAATAAGTGTTAATTAATTTGACTTATTAAAAAAAATGGGTTGGGAAAAAAAACTTTCCTCCCCATCTAAAAATTTAAACATTATAATGTCATGCCGGATAAAATGTCTAAAATTCCCGAAATTTTTCTTTCATCAGGTTGGAAAAGGTCGAAAAAAAATTTTCCAAAAAAATTAAGTCACCCTTTTGTGGGGAAAAATCATCTAATTTAAAAAGGAAAATTGGGATGGGGAATTTTTTGGTTTTTTGTGAAGGGGTTGACGTTAAAAAGGGGGGTGGGGGACCGTGATTATCTCCTCCCATTCCCTCATTTTATTCCTCTTTTTCCCCAAAATCCGGTTTTCCGTTCTTTTTTTTAGTGTTTAGTCCTTTCAACAACAACAAATTTATTTTAACACTTTTTACAAAAAAAAGTACTCAAAATTTTCACCTTTACTAATTTACTGTTTGTACAATTACTTTACATCATAAAAGGGAGAAGACCGTCGAAATGGAGAAACTACCGGAAAACATCAATCAAGAACCCTTAAAAAGGGTTTAAAGAGGGCCTAGGGTTTGGAAAAAAAAAGGGGGGTAAAAAAAGAAAAAAGAATCCCCCGACTTTCGTTGGGAAAAAATGATTCCCGCCCCAAAACAGGGTTCAATCTAAAAAGACAGGATTTCGTTGGGAAAAAGGCGTTGCCCAAAACCCGGGTTTAAAGATGGGAAAACACTGGGCCTAGATTGGAAAAAACCCTCCCTAAACTGGGTTAAACGTCGGGGCCGGTCTCTAGCAAAAAAGAAAATTAAGACAGTTTTTAAATCTAACGGGTCAAAACCAAAAATTCCCCCAAAAATAATAGATTGTTCTGAAAAAAAAGCAACACACCCAAATGGTAAATTTGTACTTATTTCTATTGAAAATAGAACAAGTAGTTTTTTTGGAACAGGCAAAAAAAGCCTCCACCCATTTATCGGTTATTTTCAAACAAACAATCTGTACTGCTGTGTCCTTTAATTAATCATCTGGTTTCACCGGCTTTGTTTCATGAAAACAAAAAACAAAATCCAAAACCCCAAAAAAATGGGAAACAAAGGTCCAGCCCAGCCCCTTAAATGCGGTGGAACTTTAAGAGAGCGTATTAAAGCGAAAGACCAATGAACTGAGACTTTTTAGTGAAAAAAAGTAATATTTTCCAAAAAAGATGCAAAACCTCAATGAAACACTATGACCCAAAAATATTTATCAAATTAGTTCTAAATTTACTGGGTATTAAGTATTTTACCCTTTTTTTACAAAAATTCCCATGTTTCAATTTTTACTGAAATAAAAAAAAATGATATATAAAACATATCCATAGATAAAAAAAAATTGTCAGTTTCATTTTCATAAAAAAGTCATAAGCTTTTGAAAAAAGTGAATAAAATATGCAAATGATTTCATTTGAGCCTTTGTTTTTTTAAGTTTTCAAAATTTAAAAACTGTTTTAATCTACAAAGGGAATTTTTAAAAGGGCCGTGAACTGAAAAAATACAAATTTATGGACAAAAAAGGTTAAAGAAAATAGGGGGACCTCCGCCCAGGATGCCCGGTCAAATTTTGGGCAACTGCTGTGATAATCTATAAATTGCTTCCCTGCAAATGTGGGAAAAATTCGGCCTCAGTTTCCTTTCTATATCCAAAGCCCGGATCAACGGGGAAAAGATGTAAATTGGGTCAGTTACTATGTAATGGGCCAACCCCTTTTTTTTTTTAAGATAAAAAAAAATATGTTAAAATTTTTGGGATATAACTAGCCCAGTTTTGTGAAAAACTTCATAATCTTTTTTTTGGGGTTTCAGATATTCTTACCCCCTTGTACCCCCTAAACTTGAACTTTTTTAAAAATTGAATAGGTAATGAAAAAGACAAGAGGGGGTGTTAAAAATAATGTTTAATTTAAATCATTTTTTTGTCTTTTAAATTATTCAGGTTTCTCTTAATTACAGTATGGGGAATAAAAATCCCAAAATTTAAAATTTTGTTTCATATGGGAAATTAAATTTTTTCTTTTTTTTCAGATATACAAATTTGAATTCGTGGGACTGGGGAAAAAGGTAAAAAAATTAGATTTTTGGTAAAATATGATCATATAAGGGGGGAGGGGGTGCAGGACACACATTTTGCCCTCTCCCTTTAACAAAAAATTATCATTAAATTTTTTGTTAAACATGGACTTTTTTCACTTCTTTAACTTTTGTATTTGTAAGTTCATGGGTGCTTGATTTGAACTTGTGATTTGGATTTATTTTTAGCTTTTGGACTTTGCCTTACTTTTGCACTCTTTTGGGGCAAAAAATTTACTGTGGTTCATGGGGCAAAATCTTAGAAATTTTTTTGATTAAATTCTTTGAGAATGGGCAAACACTAAATAAATAAATTTTTTTACATTAGGGGAAAAATATCTCACTAGTTTTGTGTAAAAATGCAAGTGTATATTTAAACAAAGATTTTGTATTATCCCTTTGAGACCACACTAAAAGCACCAGACAAAATGTAATTATTTTCCCAAAAAAAAATATGAAAATTTTAAAATGAAATTTTAAAAAATTTTGTCTTTATATTCTTTAGGGGGTTTTTTTAGCACACAAAAAGAACGTGAATTTTCTAAATCCAAAACTAAAAGTTTTATACGACATTTTATTTTTTCAATGTGAATAACTAGAATCAAGTTCTTAGTCCAACCCTTTTTTTTCCCCCGAAAATTTCTTGCATGACAAGGGAAAAATAAATTCGGTCTATTACAAATGTTACAACTGGGTGCCATATTTACAAAAAGGAAAAAAAAAATGAGGATTTTGCACTGAAAAATGAACAGTACAGAGAATGGCATGACTTGGGAATGCAAATGCACAACTCTTGTGGACACACCATAAATTTTTATAGGGATTAATACAGTTAAAGAATGTACAAAAATCAAAAAACTGGGAAAATAAACAAACCTTCAGTACACAATACGTGTTCCTTTTAATGTTATTCTACTAAAAAATTCCCCATCAGCTTTTGTTCTTCACATTTTCAAAGGGGATTTTTTTTTCATACCCACTTCTGCCATTGTTTTCCCATTTCATTGGCTTCATATAACAATTTATTATTATCTCATATATTTAAATCTGTCTTTAAAAAGAATATGGAGAATCTGATTCTCTGCGGCAGTTTTATACATATATATATAATTTTTCCTCTGCAAGTCACTTTGAATAAAAATGTCTGCCAAACAAATAAATTAAATATAAAAGTAAACATATACTTGGGGGGGCTTACTTTGCTTAAAACCAAGGTTGGGATCCCTCTATAGGGGGTCCGTTTTTTTATGAAAAAAATATAAATCCTAAAATTCTTCTTTTTTCCCGTTGCAAATTGTTTACCATGTCTGTCCAGCTCTTTTTCTATTTGCCACCTGAAAAATAAAGGGGAGACAAAGCAAAAATGATGTGCTGACAAGAGGAGTTCTGTCTGGAATGCCAAAATTTTGTATTGGTATACTTGAATGCCAATTGTTTTAAATTTCATAAAAATGAAAAACCCCCAAAAAAAACAAACCCCCATTTAAAAAACCAAAAATGTTTTCAAAAAAAATTTTCCAAAAATTTTTTAAAAAACCTTTTTTTTTTCCTTTTGCTTGCCCCAGGGTTATTAAAAAA
>NW_024384238.1:0-5121 GCF_016835505.1 Polypterus senegalus
AAGGGGACTTTTTCTCTCACAATGTCATTATAATGTTTTGTCTGATCTGTCAATCTATTTTGTATTCCAAAGAAAGAAAATGAAAGGCATTTGAACTGTTCAAAAAAAACTACAAAACGACTGACTTCCTGCATCTGAGAATGAGAAAGAGGGGAACAAAATCACAGTTAATGTGTTAATGTGTTTACAGTTAATGGGACACCCCATTTTCACCAGCTGAATTAAAAAGCCCTTTTGACTGCATTATTCGTTACTTATTTATGAATAGTTTTTTCCCCCACATGAAGATTATTAAATCCAAATACGTAGTGACCATAAATATATTGAATTGTTATTGTGCCATAAAGGTTATTCATTACAAGGTACAACAACATATATCTATACTAATAAAGGCAAAGCCCCACTGACTATCACAAACTCCAATTTCCCCCGGGGTGGTAGAAGGGCTGAAATTTGTCAGGCTAATTTCCACAGCACTTAAAAAGGGGGGCAGGTTTCATTTCAAAATTTACGCTTAATGGTCATAACTGGATCCATTTTTTCTCCATATACTATAATAGACTTCTGTTGATGCCCCGGGAGGGAGTTAGCCCCACGTATTAGTGCCGCCCATATGGGCCCCCGCGCAATCCAATAGAAACACTCCCCTAAATATTCCCCGGGGGAAGGACGTGCTTTGCAGGGGAAGATGAGATGGTGGGGTGGTGTTTGGCACAAACCCAAACTGCGAAAAATTTTTATTGGGGTCTTAGCTAACATTAAATATAGCCGGGAATCGGACGAATGGCCCCCCAGCATAGGGGGAAACTTCCATGATGGACACCAGGCTCAAGAACGGGACAAAAGTACAGACAAAAGAAACAGTTCCAAAGAGTGCAAAAAAACCAATTCCCAAAATTGAGAAGGCAGCAAAAAATATGAAGCGGGATACATAAAAGATATTCATATGTAGCATGTAAACAAAGACATGGTGGAAAAAGTCAATGTCCGTAAAGGAAGACAGTTTAAAAAAAAAAACCCGATGCAGTGTGTCAACCAGATAAAGAGGAAGACAAGCTGTTTATTGATGCAGTAAGAAACGAACATGAATGAAACCTGTTATCTATATATAAAACACACACAATATATATAACAAATATATATATATATATATATAAAAATTTTTAATATAATAATATATAAATATATATATGTATGTATATGTATATATAATGTATATATGTATATATATGTATGTAATATGTATATATATGTATATATGTGTGTTTTATGTTATATATATATATATATATATGTATTATTATTTTATATATATGTTTTATATATATATAAATTTTTATTATATAATGTATATAATATATATGTATTATATGTTAGATATAATATATGTATATATATATATTTTATATGTAAAATATATATGTATATATATGATATATATTTTATATATATATGTATATATATGTATATATATATATTTTAATATATATATATATATATATGTGTGTTTTATCTATACTAATAAAGGCAAAGCCCCTCACTCACTCACCACCACTGACTCATCACTAACTCCAACTCCGTGGGTGGAAGATGAAATTTGCAGGTTCATTCACAGCTTCCTTACAAAAGTTGGGCAGGTTTTAATCGAAATTCACACGAATGGTCATAACGGGAAGAGTTTTCCATTTACTGTAATGGAGATGAGCTTAACGCTTGGGAGTTTCGGTGACATCATCACGCCCCACGAATCACGCAGACATAGAAACCAGGAAGCCCCTCAAAAAGCGCCAAGAAAACATGCATTAAAAATTTGAGAAGGCATTAAACAATAAGAAGCGAAGAAAAGTGAATATACAACCATATTCATGAGTTCTGCTACTGGAAACAAAGCAGATGTAAACCTACACTTTAAATTAAGTTCATAGACAGGTTACGCTGGCGTTGTAATTTAGTGTCTGCCCATAGAAGGCCGTCCCCAGCGCAATCCAATAGCAAACTGACACGGGTAAATATTCCCCGGGTAAGGACTGGCTTATGGAGAGGAAGATGAATGGTCGGGGTGGTGTTGACACAAACCAGTTTAAACGCGAGAGAAAGTTTTAAGTGCCAGGACAAAGGTAATATTAAAAAAGCATGGACATAGCACGAGATGGCACCAGCACAGCTGGGAACCTTCGTGCAAGTACACCAAAAGTGGCTCACGGGAACTGACGAAAAGAGATAAAAAGCAACATTTCCCAAAAAAGCGTTTGAACAAAACCAATTACACAGTTGAAAAGGCAGAAAAATATGAAGCCCCTTTGATAAGCATATTCATAAATGCAGCCACTGTGGAAACAAAGCACACGGTGGAAAAGTCAATGTCCCGCTAAAGGAAGAAGTGGTAAAAAACCCTGCATGCAGTGTTTCAGGTCTCAGATAAAGAAGAAGACGAGCTGTTTATTGATGCAGTAAGAAACAATCATGAATGAAACCTGTCATCTCACAACGATTGACAAACACGGAATGTAACTTGAACACAACACATCCTACAAATACAACCTGATTGAAAGAAATAATGATAATCAAACCTTGATGACAGCAACATTCAAAACACTCAAAAAACAATTACTGTATATTGACAATCATGTTAGCTATTTTAAAATGTTCCCTTTTCTTTTCATAACTTCTACTTCCCACATGTAACTGGGTATATATTTAAATGTATATATATACCCCTATCTACAGTATACTCTCGGATAGACAAGACACACGCTGTGGTTCAATTGTAGAGTCTTCGCTTCAATGCCAAAATTCGAGGTTCGCTCTCGAGAGGGGATGCATTGAGGTACGCTACTGATTCATTTTACCTCGATCTCCTTGGTTTGGGACGATGAAAAATATTAGTTAACGAGAATCATGTTACGTTTTTTTAAATGTTTCCTTTATTAGCACAAGCACAGCTGGGGAAGCTTTCGATGCATTACCATAACCTAAAAAATAACGAAATCACACTTTCAACCGCAAACGGGGAAATTTTGTCAATGCATCATTTCCCGGTACATCATTACACTGATGCAACATCACAGCTACAAAAATGTTAGAGTCGGAATAAAGCGTTTCCCACGACTGATCATTTGACTTCCGAAACGTAAGCCTTGATAAAAGCATGGTTTTGTGCACAATGAAAAGCAAGCAAAAATTTGATGAATACAGAAAACGGACTTTGTGGTTTTACTGGGGGTCATTGGGCTTCCGGGACCGTTAGTAATTCTAAATACATCTAATTACAAAATGTTCAATGATCACACGTTTTAGCCTAATGTACAAAATAATTTTGGCTAAGGTTACTCAGAGTTTAAAGATTGTTGGTCAAATTACCTTATATTTTGACTTATTTTTAAGAAGAAAAAATGCACTTTATGTTGAAATTTTGGTTATTATTTAAAGACAATACTATTCTTTAAAATCTACCAAAGTACTTAAACTACCACCCTTTATTTTTAAGTCTGCCCAATTTTAAACAGGGATGATATTTTTGTTTCTGTTTTGAATTCAAAAAGCAGTTTAAAGGCTTTTTTTTCAGAAATTAAACGGTTTCAGCTTTAAATATTCATGTACATGTCTATTATTTGATTCTGTCGCCACTAAAACACTTTTAAATTAAAACCATTTGATTTGGGGCAAATTTATGAGGCGATTACATAACATTAATCAAGATTAATTTACACAGCCTCTAATTAAATTTGGGTTAATTTTTACTCGAGTCCCACCTAATATAGATATATATGTGGATATATATAGTAGATTTGTATATATAAATGTGTATATACAGTATATATGTAGATATGTATTGTGTATATAAATGTATAAACAGTATGTATATATATGTATGTGTGTAATGTATATATATATAACTGTGTATATATATTTTATAGATGTGTATATATATATATATATATATATATTTATATATATATCAGCAACACTCAAGACAATGACAAAACAATTACATTGTCAATCATGTTACGTTATTAAAATGTTTCCTTTCTTTTACTCTCCGCTCAATCGAGGTATTTTGAATATATATATATATATATATATATATATAATACAGATATATATATACAGATATATATATATATATTATATATATATAAGATTTATATAAATATATATATACAGATATATATAAATATATATATACAGATATATAAGATATATATATATATATATAAATAGATAGATATGACAACAAAACCAATATCAATGACAAAACAATTACATTAACAATCATCTTAAAGCTATTTTTAAAAAGTTTGCTTTTCATTTCATAACTACTTTAAACACTATCCTAATAAGCGGTATTTTATATATGTTTTTATATATGTATATATGTATATATATGTATATATATATATATATATATGTATATATATGTGTATATATATGTATATATATATGTATATATGTATATATATATGTATATATGTATATATTGTGAACGCTTGGCCCGCACAGACAGACGGACATCTTTTGCACCCAACAATTTTTTTTACTCTATTTACAACAAATATAAACAGTCACGTGCAATTTATTAAAACCCCAGTGCCTTCTGCACTGATTCCCCCAAATCCAGGGCCCACAGTCCCAGGCCTTGCTTCCTGGCCCTTCTGTCCCCTCCAGCTCAGTCCTTCTGCCCCCCGACTCCAATCAATGACTGGGGGGAGGCGCCCTTTTAAAAAAGGCTCCCCGGATGAGCCCCAGGTGCTTCCGCCATCTGCTCCTTGGCCCCAGCGGGCGGAAGTGTCGGCTGCCTTCCTGGCAGCCCCCCGCGCCACAAAATGCCCGCACTTCCTGGTGTGGCGGAAGTGCCGGCCCCGATAATTAGGCACCCGGGGGCCCTGGCGGTGGCCACGGGTCCCTCGGGGTGGGCTTCAAAACCTGTACCCGGGGCCCCCTTTCCTAACCAGGACGGACGCCCCACTCTGTTGGGGGAGGCACCGCCCCCCCTCCTCCGTCCCCGGTCCTCCCCCCAAGCCGCCCCGGGCCGGCTCCTGCCCCGGAACCCGCAACCCCCCGGGCAAACCGGGGCGGACGCCCCTTGGCGGAAGGCCAAGCCCCCCCCCCCCCGTGGCCCCC
>NW_024384239.1:0-3006 GCF_016835505.1 Polypterus senegalus
GAATATCCCAGATAGTGAGTTTCTGACATACCCAGCTTGTACTTCTTAGGGTTGGCCATCAACTCCACCAGCCATAAACTGTGAAGCCCCACCCAAAGGCAGATGAGATGAGATTCCCAGTTATTACTGAAAATGACTACATTGTCAAGCTAGGCGGAGTTTACTTGTCTTGTCATAATTACGTTTTTGTGCCTCCTGCTGCTGTGTTCCACCTCAATAAAGAAAAAAATGGCAATGTGTTCTTGATGCGAAATGACTTGGTCGACAAACCTCCCCCCAGGGGGTGCCTCGCGAGCCCCTGTCCATTCTTCCCGAAAAAAGTCCAAAACCCTGCGCAGTTAGCGGACAAATAATATTTCAAAAAGACTCATACTAAAGGACGCTTGGAGGACTTCCCAGACAGTAAACAAGAGGAAAGGTACTACAACATCCAGGAATTTGGATTGTAATGGGCTACATCCCGAATGATCTGTTTTAGGGTTTTATTAAATCGTTTAGTCAGGCCATTCACCTGTGGATGATAAACTGTGCAGTGTAACTGCTTAATTCTGAAACTTTTGCATAGCTGCTTCATGATGCGAGACATAAAGTGTGTGCCCTGATCAATGAGAATCTCGCGAGGGATACCAATATGTGTGTACATAACCAAGCTGGATGGCAGTCTCTGCTTCCTCTGTGTTTGAAGCAGAATCACACTTGCCTCCTACTGATACCGTGTCCAATGCAGCATCGCATTTTATATATATACTAGCAAAATACCTACGCTATGCAGCGGAGTAGTGTGTTAAAGAAGTTATGAAAAAGAAAAGGAAACATTTTAAAAATAACGTAACATGATTGTCAATGTAATTTTCGTAGGCTTATTTTATTGAGAGTGAATTTATGATTGTAAAAGTTGTGTATGAGAAATGCACATTTTTAGGATGTAAGGATCTCTTTGTAAACGACATGTGCAGTTCTGCCCTCGGGCTGTAAAATGACCAAGCTGTCTGCTGACCTTACTCTTGGGCAACATACAGTCAGTGATGTGAGAAGCAATCATATGCCAAGTCAATGACAACCTTTTTTAGAATCTGGCCCTGTGACTTATTTATTGACATAATGAAGTAGACCCTTACTGGAAATTGGAGGCATTTGAATTGGAATGGGAGGTCAGAGGGTATGAGAGGGATGCGAGGAATAAATAGTCTCCCCTGAGCCAGTTCCAGTGAAGACAGTTGCCTCTATGAGGTTCTTGTGCAGAGATTTGATCTGAAGCCTGGTGTCGTTACAACATTTTGGTGGTTGTAACTTTCGTAGTAACATAATTGGTGCGCTGACCTTCAAAAGTAGAGTATGCAGAGGCCTGTCCAGAGGAATTAGAGTGTGAAGAAACTAAATGAAATGGCCGGAGTCACAAGCAGGAAGATGTGAAGCAAGGCCAACAATAACAGGCTTGAAGTGGTGGACTAAAGAAGAAGGGAGCAGTTAGCACGACGAACAGCTGAGGAAAGTAAGGAACCAAGTGAGGAGGCACATGAGTGTGGGATGTCGTTAATGTTTATAGGTTGGGAGCCAACCACATGGTAGGTGCGCGGACAGCGGCCATGTGGGAAAAGAAAGGGGGGGAAGCCCTTGTGGGTCTCTACCATGAAATAAGGAATGAAACCACCAAAAAGAAGACATAATTTTCAAAAGTTTGTTACGGGGCATGGCACAAAATGAAACATACGTAACATTTATAAGTACAGTGTAAAGGATGAGCATGGATACTTAACATTTGTAAGTGCAGTGTAAAGGATGAGCATGGGAGATTTGGCCTACCTACGTAAATTGGAAGTCACAGAAATAGTGATGATGGGTTTCTCCTATATATACAGTTTAGGGGGTACACCCGTTTTCCCCCCTTGGGTGTTGCAATAGGGCATGAAACATTCCTAACTTTTGCAAGTAAACTGCAAAGAATGAGCATGCAAAATTTCAGCTTCCCACCTATATGGAAAGTGGGAGAATTAGTAATGATTCAGTGAGAGCTTTACCTTTTATATGTATACTAGCAAAATACCCGCGCTTCACAGAGGAGAAGTACTGTGTTAAAGAAGTTATGAAAAAGAAAAGGAAACATTATAAAAATAACGTAACATGATTGTCAATGTATTTGTTTTGTCACTGTTATGAGTGTTGCTGTCATCAAGGATTTGATTATCATTATTTCTTTCAATCAGGTTCATATTTTGAGGATTTGTTGTGTTCAAGTTATATTACATGTTTGTCAACCGTTGTAAAGATAACAGGTTTCATTCATCGAAGTGTTCACTACCCAAATCGGTACTCGTGAATCTAAGATGTTTAACAGGCATTCCCGGTATTAAGTTGTGGATTTGCCTGCGAATATTTAGCGGTAGCATGTCTATGAACGAAATTTAAACTTAAGCTTTACACCTTGCTTTACTATTGATATGTCTACAAAGGCTTGTTCATTGTCAGAGGGTTGTTCGTTTCCTACTGCATCAATAAGCAGCTCGTCTTCCTCTTTATCTGAGACATCACACACCGCATGCACGGGTTTAACTTTCCCAGTCCTGCAAAGTCAGTTCACCTGAGCCACTTGGAGTACATGCATCAAAGGTTCTCAGCTGTGCTTGTGCTATGTCGTGCGATCTTGCGATGTCCACGGCTTTATTTAATGTTAGCTAAGACCCGGCACTTAAAAGTTTCTCTCGCTCTCTCGCTGAGTTTGTGCCAAACACTAGTCTATCCCTGACCATCTCATCTTTGTTTGCATAAGCACAGCAAATAGCTGCTGACAGACGGCCTTATATGGGCAGGCACTCAATTATGTGGGAGGCGTGACGATGAGGGACGCAACTCCGCCTCACACGGCGACCGAGCTTCAGGCTAGGGTCGTATATATGGACGAAAGTAGGTTCCAGTTTTGACCATTACGCATAGAATTTTGAAATGAAACCTGCCTAACTTTTGTAAGTAAGCTGTAAGGAATGAGCCTGCCAAATTTCAGCCTTCTAC